>NC_043970.1:2528023-2622339 GCF_902148855.1 Sphaeramia orbicularis | reverse complement strand
ACGTCTCTGGGAAATATATGAGTTCAGCCAATGCCTGTTATTGTTCGGATGACATAAAGTGAAAATATGAAGTAGAGACAGCAGTCTGGTTTGTGCTATTATTGTTCCATGTTACTGGATAGGCCTTACTGCGCTATTATCTGCAACGTGATTCCATTAGCTTCCTCTGCAGATTTCTATAAAACACACAAGACTTCCATCAAGCTTTTTGTCTTGTAGATGAAGGCAGCAGAGAGGAGGAAACTCCTCCTGGCATTCCTTGACAATCTGAATCCATGTGTACTTGAAGTTGTAAATAACTGCCTTCCCTCCTCCTTGCTGGGTAATATTGCAAATATATTGTGTGCTTTTTTGATATTTTCTGCTTGTCTGAGCTGCTTTCAGCACTTTCTAAAAATAGGACCAATATCTCTACAGTGGTTAGAGTAAGGTAGCGGCAGGACAGAACATGTCAGCTGTGTGACAGCGGTGGTGGGACTGGACTCGCAGACGGGGATTGGACTTGAAATACGAAGTTTTGTGTCGCTCAGGTATATCTGAGACACAACTGGTTCTGTTTTTCTCAAATAACAAAGACTTTCTGACAAAAACTGGCCTGGTCATTTCAGCTACTGGATTTTTCTGTGACATACTGAGGGAAATACGATGCTTTGATGATAAAATATTAAAGTTTACAGCTGATTTAAATGAATACTGACTATCTGAAAGATTTAGAGAAACAGTAAGTGGACCAGGGTTGGGATGACTTTGTTAGATTTGACCATTTTTTGTTCTGTGGTTAGAGATGAGTTTGTTGTATTCTTTTTTTTTTTTATGTTGTCTGCAATAGCATAAATCAGAGCGTAACTGTTTAACTCATACACAAATGGACAAAAGTATGTGGACACATTGAATTCAAGTGTTTCTTTTCTAGCAGGGGTCTGGGATACAAAACAATACTGACTAATGTCACAATATCGTTTTTAGGGCTGGGTATCATGGCCAATTTCCATAATCGATTCGATTTTGATTCGTAAGGTTCTGAATCGATTAATCACGATTCGATTCGATTCAATTCAATATCGATTCGATTCAGTATTAATTGATTGATTGATTCAGATTAATTTAGTGATACCAAAGTACAATTTTGAGTTGTAACCTGATTATTTGAGTACCACAGTCATGCAACACGTCAATACTGGTATCAATATTGATATTAGAAAGGAAATAAATAAGACATTTCAGCAGTAATTAGCTGAATGTGCGCTTAAATAATGAACGGGACACAAACATTGTCATGTTTCTACAGTGGCTCAGAATGGACTTCGTCACCTTTATTCTGTTTTATGGCTGGATGCTTCTACTCGCTGGGGGTGGGGGGTTGGGGTGGGAGGTGCGCTCAATGATTGTTGGTCAGAGCAGAGTGGGGCTGGGGGATGCACTTGCTCCGTGAATGTTGGTGGTGGTGGTGGTGGTGGTGGTGGGGGGCAGTAGCGTAGCAGTCGGACATTGTCACTTTACTATTCCTCTAACTCCATACTCAGCCATAGGTGATAGTATGGATCCAAGTTATTATTCCAAGAGTGACCGGGTTCCGTGACTCGCCAGTCGGCCACTTCCTTCACACTGCGGGTTCGAGTTTGAGGCCAGGAGGACCTCCAGCGGAGGGGGTGTTCCCCATCACATCTTTTTCGCAAGGTAGACCAAGCCTTCCCCAGGGGTTTGGAAGACGGAGCCGCCCGCAGTTCGGCGTACTCCTGGTCCTGTTCTGAAAAATCGATCTCATCCACTATTAATCGATTACGCAAAATTAAAATGAGATCAATCTAAGATTAAATCGATTTTTTTACCCAGCCCTAATCATTTTATATTATGGGATAAATATCACTGCATTGGTTAGTTTGGTTTTAATTCTTATCTTTGTTTCCAAAATGCCTCAGAGATGGTTTCGACTTAATTTCAACAAGACAACACAGCAGCGCATCTTTCTGACATTGTGTCGATGTACTTTCTGAGACCCCAGTGTCATTCCACACTCTCAGAAGCTCATTCCAGAGAGATTCCTTGGAGTTTCCTTAGATTGTTGCCAAGGGGGGGCCACACTAAATATTAGAGTAAACTGTAAAAAAAGGACTGGACTGGTAAATTTGTGGGTGAAATATTCTCAGTACCTTTGCTTTTACCTTTTGCAATGGCAAAAAAATTAAATTCAGGCTCTGGGAAAAAATAAATCACCAGTTTCTTAAGATTTGATGAGTGTTTGAAATATTTTGCACCACCACTGTAGTATCTGGCCAAAGCAGAGATTTTCGTTTGTGCCATCGTTATATGACAAAGGTGGCCACGCCCACCGAAAAAGATGGTTTCTAAAAACCAAACCAACCAAAGTGGAGGATTACAGCAAATTTTTCGTTTTCATGTTTGTGTGTGTAAACAGAGGGAATGGGATCTCAGACTACTGTCATCACACATGTGCGACAATTGGTTCATAACGTAGTAATGTTTTGTTGTGATTCTTTTCAGGATTCTGATTGGTTAATGGGACTCGATGGTATCGCCACACTGCCATCTACAGGCTTTCATACTCTTGATGGTGTGGATATACAGGGCCGTGTAAACTTAAGATTTTTCCAGAAATGGTCACATGTGCACAATTATTATTATTATTTTTTTTTTTATGGAGAAGGGGGAATATGCGAAAAATACCTGTCTACGTGTAAATGCAATGTAAGATGTTGCACATATTTTATCAATCAGCTGTTGCCAGTGCACTCATCTGCTGGGGAGACAGTACCAGACAAAAACATACAAAATGACTGGAAAAATGGATGAAAAAAGAAAAAAAGGTTGTTTTTGGAGAGAATCTGGACACAGTGGGGACTGTGATGGAGAGATGTACACTTAGTAAGGTGGAGAACATCTTGAAAAATCCAGATCATCCTCTTCATCTTATTCTGATGGACCACAAGAGCAGCTGCAGTGGGCGACTAACCTGATTAAGATGCAGGACCGAGAGGTATATAAGACTCTTAATGCCACTGCCATCAGACTCTCCAACACCTCAGTCTGATGATTCATGGGCTGATGGTTTGCCTCATTCATTAATTCTGTTTTATTTGTTGGATTTTCTTTTTTTTTTTTTAATTGAGCTGATGAAAAAAAAGTGACTGTCCCTCTGGCGGACAATAAAGTTCATAACATCTGTATCTGTCATTTGAAGCAGGAGTCAGTTGGGAGGTGAACCTGTGTGCATGTGAAGAGTGTGATGTAACCTTAAAGACGAAGAACAAGGAAAGGCTGAATCATGTAGGGAGGAGCTGGAAGCAGGGATGGAGGAGGAGGAGGAAAGTGTGTGTGGGGGGGTGTCTAGGTCCTGCTTTTGTTTTGTCTGCTGATCCTGTGTTTCTGTCCTGTCCTCTTTTAGCCCTGACCCCCTTGTCCCTCCTGATCCTGACTCGGTCTGATTTACCTCCGTTCAACACACACACACACATACTTCACCAACAGAACAACAGACACACAGACTGCACGTCATAAATATCACTGGCTTTTTTTTGCCTATTCTGTCCATGCTACCCCCCCCCATTCCTCTGAAGATAGAGTTTACAGAACGGCCAGTATTATGTGTATCTATGTGTGCATCTTTGAGAATAAATGAATCTGACAGCATCATCCAAAAAAAAAAAACTGTTGTCGTCAGACCAAGAATCCCTTTGCTCTACTGTGTGTACATTTCTATTTATGTATGTGTGTTTCATTGTGTGTGTTGCCTGGGTAGATATGCCATCGTAAAATTCAGTGAAGTTGAATGGTGCGTTAACTGGCATGCTTCCTCTTTGCCGTCATGCCTCGGTGTGTTTTCCAGGAGTAGTCGTGTATGCAATTCCATGACCTAAAACAGATCTTATTAGTGATATGATGTTATTTTGTGGGGTGGCCAGTATAAGAGGCAGTAAGGGGCCCTGTGGCGCACCTCCAAGCTGGGCCCCAAGGCTGTCAGCAGACCAGCAGCCACCTGACCGAGCTGGATGGGGGAGGGGGAGGGGGAGGAGGGGGCTGTGGTGCAGCTCTCCCCTCAGGCGCCGGCTGTGCTTTCTGCCCATCCACTGAGTCATAATCCATTAGCTAACATGCTAACAGAGTTCTATGTTCCTCCACTGGATCCTAACGTACAACAGTACAATACACTTTTTTTTTCTGCCATATTGTTTTGCATATTGAAATTGCATCATATGAAAATAATTACATTTATAGTTATAAAGAATTAGCCATTTTTCCACCAGATTCCCAGGAACTTATGACTTGGAGCAAATAATTCCTGGTAATCTGCGTGTTTTGCTTTTCCACCACACCTTAAAGTTCCTGAAAGTGTATTCAAATGAGGCTCAGTTGTTTCCACCCGTTGACTCGAAGTTTGGCTGAATTTCTTTTGAGCGTATTCATAAGTCCGACAAGGCCCAGGCTGTTTTTAGCGTATTTGTTGAATATGTTCTTTAACATATTCAAATCGACAGACGTAGGAGCAAACCGAATACATTCAGTTCAACTGGGCTCCAGTCAGCTCGACTCCAGCCAATTGCACTCAAAAGACTGTTTTCATTTGGAAAGTTGAACAAAAAAAAGATTGCATTCAGCAAATCCATTTGATGAGGTCCAGGCTTCTGCTTATTTGACAAACAGACGTCATCGTCCATCTGCTTCTCATAGCTTCTCTTCTTTTTGGTTCCATTTTCCAAAAAAGTGAAGTGAAGCTTGTACAAATGGAATAAACAAGTCTGCACACTGGCTATAGTGGCTGAAGATACGTCCAGTCAGCGTTCTTCAGAATACAGCCCCTCCCTCAAGAATTCCGGGGAATCTGAAAAGTTCTACCCCCCTACCAGGAACTTTTTTCAGGAAAAGTTTTAGGTTGAGGAGAAAATTTTTACCCGGGTAATGTCGATGGAGACATACCAAGATTTTTCAAAGT
Organism: Sphaeramia orbicularis; assembly: GCF_902148855.1. Classification (NCBI taxonomy): domain Eukaryota; kingdom Metazoa; phylum Chordata; class Actinopteri; order Kurtiformes; family Apogonidae; genus Sphaeramia; species Sphaeramia orbicularis. The sequence goes on along the minus strand of NC_043970.1, from coordinate 2,617,391 downwards.
TTCTGGTAAAGTTAAAATTGCTGGGAAATTTCCTGTGGTAGAAAAGGAACAATAGTAGTAGACTGAAACAGACTGTACATTAATATGATGGTTACACATCCTGCACAGACACCACCTGGTGTCACTTGTTGTGGCTGGTGATGTGTGTTGTTTATGGTTGTTGCACTATAATGTATAATGACCTGTAGAACGACTGCAGCTCATCCCACTCACATCCTTTTGCTTATTATTGCCAGTGTCAGCAGGCATGCAGACATTTCTGCCACCCAGGATGTGGATGTGGGACATAATTTATAGTTCTAAATATTTTTACATTCATTTATAGTCGCTATTACACCAGCTCTAAAAATGATGCGTAGGACTGTAATCACCACATGCTATCTAAAATGGCATGCCAGGAATGATGTCTGCTTTACAATCAAGTGGCCATATTTGGACACAAGGGGTGGAGCTTAAGGGGTCAGAGATATTGCTAACACATGGATGTACAGCAAACTGAACTAGAACTGTTAAAAACTAGAACTGTTATTACTAGTATAAGTAGGGATGGGAATCAATAAGAATTTAACGATTCCAATTCCATTATCGATTTTGTTTATCAATCCGATTCCTTATCGATTTTCTTATTGCAACTCATAGGGTGAGGGAATAAAAGAGTACAGACGGGTGTGTTTACATTAACTGTCTTTTACATTTCCATCTGCACAGAAAATATAACATATACAGTATGTACAAATAACAATAACAGATGATGCCGGGCCTGGTTCGGGGGGCGGGGGGGGGGGCAGTGAAAGTGAAACTAAAGACACTTTACTAATTCCTCTATTGCCGCATTTCCTCTACGTGGAACCAGTTTGACTCGGCTCGGCTTCATTTCCCCTACCTTCGGAAACTTGTATTTGAGGGGGTACGATGTTTGTTGCCCGAACCGGAACTGGGCCTGGCGTTCACTCTGCCGCTACATTCACAAGCATCACTAAGTAGCTTATCAAATACATGACATTCCTGTAAATGAATCACATGCTGTGGACAAATGTTTGAGCAGATTGGAGGGATTCCACCCTTTAGAAGAAATGGAAGCTTTGCCAGTGTTCCAGTGGACCTGGTGTGGTCTGTTTAGACCTGGTGTGGTCTGTTTAGACCGTTTCTGCCTCAACTCCATGTTGGCTACGTTCTGACCAAAACAATGCAGCATACGCGTGATGTCATCGCGCATGCACAACAAAGGCGGAATAGGTAAGCCAAATTGTTAAGCAGGCAGGCAAACGATTCCAAGGAATGGAGCTACTGGGATCCGGTTCTCAAAAAGAACCGGTTCTCGATTCCCATCCCTAAGTATAAGTACAAATACTCATAGTTCTGCTGCATAGGTCTGCTCTCTCAGAGTGCTTTTCTAGTTAATGATTTGACAACGATTTGACTTTATACAATCCAATTCAGTTCAATACGATTCAAAATGATTCAGCACAATATAAAGAATTTCCAAGCCCACATCTGGTTTCTAACACAGTTCTTTAGTCCTCTCTCTTTCCCTGTGAAGGATGGATTTGGTAGTTGATTGTTTTCTATCAAACAAACTAATCAAACCAACTTAAAAAGAAGATGCAATTCAATTTTCACTAAATCATAAACAAAAAATGTTTTTTTCATTACATTAGTTTTTAATCTCATTCTCTACTTATACAATACATTTATTTAGGCAATTTCTTTTTGGTCTCTTAATAAATTTTTTTTTTTTAAAAACTAACAAAAAAACAAACAAACAAAAAAACACATGGACCATTCACAAACAGTCCTTTTCTTGGGTCTTTTTACTAACAGTGTTCTTTTTCTGTAATTTTACAATGTTTTACAAAACACTTATAAAACTTAACCATAAAACCTCTTCTAGCATCAACAAGCAACAGCAGTGGAAGATCCACCTGTAACACATGTATAACCACTGCAATGTGTTGGTGGGAGACCATAGAAAGAACCCACAGTGACACTATTTCATTACTTTCATAATCCTTAAACCTTGATATGGAGATGCCACTCACCTGTTGGAAAAAAATCCACAAAAATGAAAAGCTGTAAGAAACAAATATAATCAAGTTGTTTTGACAAAACCTGAATAAATCAGCCCTCTTAATTTTCCATATTTATTTTTTGTGAAAAATATGAAGTGCACTTCAGTCTCTATCACTGCGTCTAACATGTGGGATCATAAGTCATTCACTACTCACACAAAAATGAAGAAAAAAATAAACTCCAAAAACAGTGATTACATTAGTAAATTGGCAATTTTTGTAGTTAAGACTTTAACCCCTGAGCCCTGATTCCAGGTAAAGGTGCCGCTGTGAATCTGCATCTGTTTCAGGTTCATTAAAGCTGCTGTGAATATGTGCTTGTGTTCCTTTTTTTCAGTGGTTTCGTTTTACTGTTTGTTTTAGGATTTAGGATGTTGAACATGAACTGTGAACTGGAACGCACTGAACAACAAGGATTTGAATTTGGGTCCAGTAGTTTAGTTCTGGGCTCTTTTTTTCTAAATCAGTCCAGCTGCATTTTGACATCTGTTTAACTCCATAAAGCAGTTAAATGATCAAAACTCAGTAGAAGCACAGTAAAAAAAAATAATGAAGGAAAATCACCATAACACTGGAAACAACAGTAAACGCATACAAAAAACCGCAAGGAAAACAGTGCAAAACAAAAAAACAGAAAGAAAAGAAAAAAGCTGAAATCATCTATTTTTATAGTGAGTCGGTCTTACTCACTGCTCTGTGTTTTACCCCCCATTCCATAGGTGGCGGGGGTTGAACTGAGCATGCTCAGATGTCTATGGAAAGCCCAAGGTCTTTTCTATCTACGGGTTTTGAAATTTTTCGTATGAGCAAACAGTTGAATTTTTATACATATTTAAATAAATCATACATTCAGAACGCTCACCACAGACACGTCAGGGGTCACGTCAGGTTAAACAAGCTGGCAAGATTTCTGAAAACATATTTTGTGAATTCTTTAACCAATTGCCACTCAGGATTAAAATGTTCACATACACATGTTCAAAATCATGCCTGTGAATAGATAATAAAAATCATAAAATGTGCCTGCCCTTGGGAAATAAGGTGACTCTGCTCATAGAGTTTTTTCATGGATTAAAGTGTTTCATTGCTGCGTTCGATTTCCACAAAGACAAGCGCCTGTACGGTAGCTGCAGTGTGACATTAGAGGTTTGTATTGGACAAACCAGGGCTTTACTGGCTGAGTCACCTGTGGAGCTGGGAGCTGTCAAGCCTCTGCAGTAAATCACAATCACTGAACACATGAAGGAGCATCATCTAGGGAGTCCTACTGCAGCTTATTGCTTTCCTAGCTTGCACGTGCGTTGCTTACGGTGTGTGTCGGAGTGTGCAGCCCCATGCTTCATGTGGGGATTGGACCCAGTTAGGATGATGGAGCATTGTATGGAACATCATGTATTTACTGCGGCCTATGGAGCAGCGCTGCAGGACGTTCTGCAGTTAACAACACTCCACCTTATACATGGACTGACCTCTTCCTCCTTCAGATTAACCCTTTTCTGTTGAAGGCTGTGAGGAAAATAACAGCCAGTGAAATACATTGTTAGCTTCATATCATAATGACTGAACTCATACACAATTGGACAAAAGTATGTGGACATGTTGAATGCAGGTGTTTCTTTTCTAACAGGGGTCAAGGATACAAAATTATAATGACTAATGTCAGAATATAGTTTTCTAATATATATAGTTATATAAAATAGTTCAACGACATGATGACATTTCTGTTTCAATATTTAAATTTCTATATTACTTTCAAGTGTTCCTCAGGTGGAAGACTTCTAATGTTCATGTTCATTTGTGTGAAGGCGTCATATTCTGTCCATTACTGTGTGGAGCTAAAGGACACTTCCATGCATGATAGTGGGTTTTTCACACTTTGCCAACATTTGGCAGTCATCTGGTCATCAAACTGTCCAGAATATTTCAGCTATGGTCAGAATCTACACAAACATGCTAAGAGTTAAACCTTTACTGGGTGTTCTGCTGCTACTGAAAGTAAACTATCTGTATAATCACATCAACACTTGTTGTAACGTCTATGACTGTTGACAGACAGTGGGCCAGATCTACTAAAGGTTTGTGTGTGCAAATGTGCAAACTCATTGCACACGCAAAAAAATGTACAAACTAATTTACTTACAGTGTGGACTAAGGATTGTGTCTTTCAAATGTGCAAAATAGTGCATCTGCATCCAGTTAGTACGTTTGCTGTGGTGAATATGTAATATGGGGCGTTTACTCGCAATTGTGCAGGTGCTGGGAGGAGAAAATGTAGATATATTAATTTAACACACACAAAGTGATTTATCAAACCTGAAAGCAATTTTGCTGATAGAAACTGTGTCTACATTTAACACGTCTCAAAAGGAGGAGCAAACAGTTTGTATGTGTAATTGCACACACATGGAAGTGGTTATTGTTGCAAAACAGATACATCGAAATGATGAAACAAGATACAGAGAACGCATTTTTCACCCTTGTGTGAACATTTTTGGAATGATTCTTTTCCACTTGATCTGATGATTATGATTAAAAATACGCACTGACATTAGGCTACAGTGTGACAAAATTATGTGCACCTGACAGTCAATCCAACAACCCCTCCCCCACCTCCAAAATGAAAAATAAATGAATGAATGAGTCATTCAATACCTTCTATGACTAAACTCCTCCAATGTTACATTTCCTTCGTCTGGATCATTTCAGTAGACTGTTCCCATTAGTGCTGCTGTATCCCAGAGCAGTTTTTACAGCATGTTGTCTCCAGTAGTGCACACAAACCCCTCATTTAAATAGGGCGGTCTCCAAGACTTTGCACCAGTTGTAATTTGTGCAAGCAATCTTAGTAAATCACCTGCAAACCGTGGTTCAACCCCACATGCAAAATTCTAGATGGAGCATGCAAATTAGTACATGCAAATTGGGACCTTAATAGATCCGGCCCATCATCGTGTCCTTGTTGAGTCTTTTATAAGCAATGTTTTAAGGAGACTGATCTCATGAAATGCCGTTGTCTGTCACAGCAGTTCTTATGGCATTTGGCGTGCTGTATGTACGCATTTTTGATCTTTCGCATGTCTTTCAACACCATTTGATTGTATATCAATTTACGCCAAGATCTGCAGTTCACATAACCCTAACCTGCAGTTCGTGGTTCAGGTTCAGGTTGGACAGGGGGCTAATAATGGCGAGAACATACGCTTATGAGGCATATGGATAACACGCCAATTAAAAGTGGCGTGTACATTTACAGGAGTCATGATATCACATTGGCTTTAAGGTGATGATGTTGTTGAAATATAGCAGCAATTAAAAATGACTTTTCTCAGTTGTGAGGCAGCATTTCCAATTTACTCAATAATTGCACATGTATCATACTGTTCATCTCTGACACTTTTGCACATTTAACATATTATTTATCTCTGACAGTTTTCAGACAGCGCACATTTGTGTAAATACATATTTACTTAGTAACTATAGTTTATATTTCTATTTAGTTTTATAGTTTTTATAGTTTATAGTTTTATGCTCATTCTCTTTTCCATGCCACTCTTAAATGCCACTTTGTTTTGTTTGTTTTAATTTTCTAATTAAATTATTCTACTTCTATTTTTATACATCTTAAATTCTCTTGGAATTCAGTGTGGAAAGGAAAGTAAGATTTTCATTGTACAGGAAAACCGATTTCTTTACTGAACACGACAATAAAACACTTTGAATCTGGAAGTTTGAGAAACTAAACTTAGACACTCCAGAAGGATTGTTCTACAGATGCAGAACTGATATTGTCATGTTTTCAATGACAGACTTGATCTGAACTGAACTTTCATTTGATGACAAAATGTTATTTCTGTTGCTTTAAGTAAAAAAAAAAAAAAAAAAGACTTGCCATAACGAACAGCTGTGCTGTTAATGCTGTGCAAATAAAGTTCCCTGTAAAGGACACCATCTGGTTCAGTTTGATCTAAACTGTCGGTTTATTGTTCGACTCTAATCTAGAACACCAAACTACTGAAGCTTAACTCATTTAAGGCTATTTTATAAACACCATAAGAAGTCGAAATCAGCAAGAGAGAAGAGAAGCTGAAGTTTTCAATGGTCTAATGATGACAAACCTTCAACAAGGAGAGGAGTTAAGGAAAGGGTGAAATGTGAGGCATGTTTTAACTAACGTACACAAGGATGATGTTCCCTTTCAGATGCATTTTTGTCTTATACTTCTTCTGTTATAAATTTAACCCTGACCCCTGAGAATGTTTATAGAACTTTCGATTAGGGCTCCATGAAAAGGGTGGAGGTTACACAGTTTATAGATTTTCTAAGATAATGAAAGCGAGGGGATATGAGAGGAAGCGTATAATTGGAGCTGGGGGTGGTAATGCCATAAGTAGAGCTGCAGCTATTAATTATTTTTGTAATCAATTAATCTACTGTTTATTTTCTTCAGTTCAATTCGATTAAATGATTATTTAAATAGGCAAAAAAAGTGCAAAAAGAAATGACAGATATATAAAACATAAATAATAAAACATTAATTTTAGAGGACATTTAGTCTATATCATGTATATTATTTTGGACAGAGGCAGTAAAGCCAGGTGTAGATTACTGCGCAAAGTGAGAAGTTTATTTTCCTTGGTCAGGATATGTACAGTCAGTCCAACTTGGATTTACAAGGCTGACAATTAATACTGAACAAACAAGAACTCAAACTATGAATTATGAAAGAGCTGCAGCATCTGAAACCGACCACAGTGAACATTTGACAGATAAACAGAACCACAGCGCTGCAGTTTCAGACTCACAGTTTGTCATGTCTTGTATGTTTTGTGATTGTCTCTCTCAACTCACCATAGACTTTTTATTAGTAAGTTTTTATTTTTATTTTTTTCAATTACTAGAAATTTCAGGTGACCCCATTTGAATTCCAGGTGACCCCACGTGGGGTCCCAACCCCAAGGTTGAAAAATGCTATACAAATGTAAGGAATGATGTTCAAAGGGATCATGTGGATTTTTTTTTTTTTTGCCACTTATGGGTAAGGAACCAAATGTGGTAACTTCATTGACCTTAATTTTCTGCATAGCAATAACAATTTTTATTTTTTAATTTCACAAAAGTAATAAAGTCCTACTATGTCCTCCAATAACACACTAAGGTTGAAATATTGAGGGCTTTATAAAGGGTTAACCCAAAACCAACTGGATCAAAGGTGTACATTTTCAGGCGTAAGAAGGGCCAAGGCTAAATTCAGGACCCTCTTTGCCCAATACAACTACATAAGCTGAATCTGTGATGATTGCTTAGATCCAGGCAGTTGAAAATGAAAGTCTTTCTATTGCCATCAGTGGCCTCTCCTCCTTCCTGCCTCCGCCAAATGTTCCACCCCAGCTCCACTTCCATCATCAGCCTTTCACCTCCAGTGTCAGCAGGAAGCCAGGCTGCTCAGTCTCTCCATAACTTCACCTTCTCTCTTCCCCCCGGATAGCTCATGTATTATGGATGCAAAGTGGTAGAGGATTTACAAGGAGTTTAGTTCACTCATCCCTTGGTGCTTGTACTTAAAAGATTCACAGGTTGGAGCGATTTGTGCCTTTTGGCGATCCCTGAGGATTTCTGTTCCATTATTGGCTCTGATACAGGATATCTTGTTTCTCAGTGCTATTTTGACTCTTCGTGTGTATTTTGCCTCTCTCTTTCCAATTAAAGTAGACCTGCTGGATGGTTGACATGCGGGGGGGGGGGGGGGGGGGCGTCGGGGGCAAAGGCCAACCGCAGTGCTAGTGTTTGCTGTATACTATGACTTACAACCATAAAGACCAGAGCTGTATTTTAACCATCTGTCATATGCATATTCCCACTGGAGCTGCAGCCTGGAAAGTCACTTGGTCACTGCATGCACTTAGTGTAATTGTGTAGCTGCAGGCCACTTCCTTATTGTATGAGTTTATGTGTTTGACAATATATATACTAACATTTAACTGATATCCTGAGCAATAGTTTCTTATATGTTGGATATGAGACAGTTTTTTAATTATACATGTTTATTCCAGAGTTGTAATGAGAAGGGATTCGTGAATACCTTGATATTATTATCTTGATATTATTTTTATTCAGGTTTATATTTAAGATGTTTGAGATTATCTGTCTTGATTTAAAGGTTCAATATGTAAGATTGTTGCAGGCTTGTGTGTATTAGTGAAGTTCAATTTTATGACGTGCCGGGGAGTCACTTGCTAACAAACTCCATGTTGACATAAGCTAGTAACATTTGGTTTGCCTCCATGCACAATAACAGCCTGTTCACTGATTTCCACAAAGAGGGCTGGTACACAATGTATTTCAGAATCATGTTTATTGCCATGTAAGTAAACACGGTTCACATCATGAGGAATTTGCTTCGGTGGTTTGGTGCATACATAGAACATGGAGTAGGTAAGAAGCATGCAGTAAAAAATAAAATAAAATAAAATAAATAGACACGTAAGATAGTTACAGTGGACTATCAAATTTTGCTAAATATACATATACATATACAATGTGGACAAAACCAGTGGGTTAAACGGTTCGGTATCTGTGCAAATAGTGCAAGTGAATAACAGTGCAATCTTTAGTATTTAGTCTTATTCAAATCAAACCAGAGTCTTTTCCAAACTCTAACTCTTCCTTGACACATTATGTTTCAGTAGTTTACGACTGTTTGAACACCTTCGACTTCACTGCGATGAAAGGGTCTTAATATTTGATGGTATTTGTAAGAAAAACACTTTGGCCATGATCTTTGTGACTGTTCACAAAATATGCTGTTATGAATTTGAAATGGTGATAGAAAGTGAATATAGATTAAAAATACCTAGGTTGAAGTAGAAAATGGAAAGTTGTGAGTGCTGGACTCGGTTGGACAGTACTGAGGATAGTGGTTCATTGGTTTGGGGAATAGGGAAGGCACGTGAATGGAGGTTTAACCCTTTAACCCCTGAGCCCTGATTCCAGGTAAAGGTTCTGCTGTGAATCTGCGTCTGTTTCAGGTTCATTAAAGCTGCTGTGAGTTTGTGCTTGTGTTCCTTTTCTTCAGTGGTTTTGTTTTACTGTTTGTTTTAAGGTCAAAACAGGTGGAAGAACAGAAAAAGACAGAGAGAGGAATTGAAGTTTGACAGGTTTGGACAAAATAGGGCACTCAGAATGTACACCAGTTAGAGATTTCGGATGTTGAACGTCACCTGTGAAATGGAACACACTGAACAACAAAAAGGATTTGAATTTGGGCCCAGTAGTTTTTGTTTTGGGCCCTTTTTTTCTAATTCAGTGCAGCTGTGTTGAGCCGCATTATGCAATAAATTCCCATTATGTAATAAAAGTTCAAAATGTAATAAGAATATCACGTCATCTTGTAATAAAGCTGCATTATGTAATAAACTGATGCATTTTGTAATAAACTACCTCAATGCATTATGTAGTAAGTTATTACAATTTGAGAAGTTTATTACAAAATGCACTGAACACATTTTTATTTTCAGGAAAATGTAATGTGCTAAATTAATCTTTAAACTGTGTGGTTAAAGTTCTGATTACATTACCTGTAGCTTCTGTAACTAATTTCTTCTAAATTGCTCTGAAATTATATTAATTTGGATTGTTATTACAAAATGAACCATGTTATTACATTTTTTTTTAATAAAAATGTGTCAAGTGCATTTTGTAATGAATTTCTCAAATTGTAATAACTTACTACATAATGTGAAAAAATTTACTACATAATGCACTGAGGTAATTTATTACAAAATGCATCAGTTTATTACATAATGCGGCTTTATTACAAGATGACATGACATTCTTATTACATTTTGAACCTTTATTACATAATAGGAATTTATTACATAATGCGGCTCAACAAACTGCTTTTTGGCATCTGGTTGAACTCCAAAAAGCAGTTCCACAGTCAAAACTCAGTAAAAAAAATAAATAAAGGGAAATCACCACAACACTGGAAACAATAGGAAAAACAACACAAAAAATTACACAAGGAAAACAGTGAGGAAAAAAAAAAAAGCCCAAACTGTCTATTTTTATAGTGAGTCGGTCTCACTGCTCTGTGTTTTACTCCCCATTCCACAGGAGGTGGGGGGTGTACTGAGCATGCTCAGATGTCTATGGAAAGAACAAGGTCTATTCTATCAGCACATTTTGAAACATTTCCTGTTGAGCAAAGGGTTTAATTTTTATGAATATTTAAAGTAAATCATACATTCAGAACGCTCACCACAGACACGTCAGGGGTTAAAGGGTCAATGACTTCTCTACAATGATAACAATTTTGAAATAGCTAATAGGAAGCAGCTAATGATAAAAAATAGATGACCTCTAGCTCAACAAGATCTTCTCCACAAATGGAATCAAGCATGTACGACAATGCACGACTCTTGCACATTCAGATGTAGTGTGTTCCAGTTACTGCTAACTGTTGGCTGCTAACTTAACCAGAGCTTGTTGCAGTGTCGTGGTAATGTTTACTGAATCAAAACAACTTTTCAGTAGTGGAGCTTTTATTGATCAGTAGTGTGGTAGAGTGCCACAAGCTACATTTTCCTGCTGGCTGTTTGTTGATGTTAGCTGACTCAATGTCTAAGCTAATGGTAGCTGACGTTAGAACACAAGCATTCAAGAACACAATGAAAAACTAGCTTGCGTCCTGTACATACAAATGTGTATACGAACAGTTAGTGATTGAGGCACTCACAGCAGTCAGTGGTTTATAAATAGGGTTAGCTAATATTAGCACACAAGAACACATAAAACTTAGATATTGCACCTTTTAAATTTCCATTGTTACAGGTTTCATTGTTATTAATCACATGCAAATTGTGCCATTAATCAGTGAAAAAAACAACAAATACATGCTGAGAACTATACTGTACTTACCCACTTCTATTTCATCACATACTGACTCTTGTTCAGGGTGACACATTTCCCTGCATACAGGACCCTTAGGCCATCATTTTTCAACATGTGGGTTAGACATCAGCTATGCACATGGTAGGTGATCATTTGTATAACAACAACTGATGTGATACAGGGGTACGCTGTGCATTGAACAGCTGCTCTTTGAGGGAACTGGGAATGTGGATGTGAGCGGGTTCTGCAGCGACAGCCCTGAGTTAAACAGGAAAGGTGGTATGCATTTTCTGGGGGTGGGAGTCGCTACTTTTTTTCATGCCATAACTTCAACACCCTGGGTTCAGCTGGGGTCTTTGTACACACACACACACACACACACACACACTCACACACACACAAGCAACGCTACCTCTAATTTTAAACCTCGGGCTGCCTGGTTTTATGATGGGGTGGAGGGATTTGAAAAAATATGAAGATAGGGCCAAGAAGGAATGGAGGAGGAGGAGGAGGAGGAGGAGAAATGATGTTCAGGTCTCTCCTCCCTCCCTACAGACCATTCTTTAACCCAGGGCATGGTGGTAGACAAAGTCAGTCAGACAGAACACGGCGGTTCATCTGTGTCCCTATGTACATGCCTGTATGGTGTGTGTGTGTGTGTGTGTGTGTGTGTGTGTGTGTTCTGTCAGCGGCACTCATGCATTATGGGGGAATATGCTGCTTTCATGTCCAGTGGGACTCTCTCTTTCTCTCTCTCGCTCTCTCTCTCTTTCTTTCTTTCTCTCTCTCTCTCTTTCTGTCTCTCTCTCTTTCTGTCTCTCTCTCTCTCTCTCTCTCTCTCTTTCTCTCTCTCTGTTCCTGCTCCGTCTGATGCCACAGGAAAAGTCATGTGCATGAATGCATGCATGCAACATGCACTTGAATGCACATGAGCGCATGGACTGAACGCCTTATTCAATCTGTCACACTCACACACACACACACACACGCGCGCACACACACGAATAGAGAGAAGGCAGCGGTATCAACTTTAAGAGGATGTGGACAGAAACACTGATGCAGCTTTAATGCTATAATATATCATTTTCACCATTAATCCTTGTAATTATGACATAAATGTCTCATATTTTCTGTGAATCATTTGACTTTTCTATTCCATCGGCTGTAAATAGCTGAAGTCCTGTGGTGTTTGTCACTGTGGTGGTACTAATTTAAAATGAAAAAGTCACTGAGTTCAAGTTATGGCAAAAAATGACACGATTATAAAATATGACATTTTATTCAATATAAATAATCTGCATATATATTTTTTCTCTATCTCTACCTTGCATATCCAGATCTACATTTGTACTATAAATTTGCATCTGTTTGTACTTACATCGTTTTTTGTTCCCAGTTTTCATATTCTGAGTTTAAAACCTGGTATGACTGCGATGGGGAAACAGAGATCACCACTGGATTTAATAAGTTTAATTACTTGTCACCCAAGCAAAATCTTCAAATGTCTTTTAAGCCTAAATATTCTTTGAAAGTATAAAAGAATAAACAATATGTCAGATAAGACAAGAAGCAAGAACAGTATAACTACTAGCAAGGTCAAAAACATTCCAGAACCATATTGTTTCAGAAAATAAAAGACAGAAACAGGAACTAAAAATTGACCCAAATATTAGATGCAAATGTTCGTCACAGTTTACACAACATCACAATTCTTCCTCAAAATGTAGGATAACGAGTATGTTTGTACTGTATTGACCAAATGTTAGTTAATCTGATTTATTTTTACACCTGATTATAATGTCTCTGAACACACACAATACATATTAACACCAGATCCTGATCTATTCTTTGGACACGCACGTATGGTTACAGATGGTATGTGCTACTGCTGCCAGCTGTGAGCACCAAACAAAACATTAGTATGAATTTTTATGCAAAATTCTGGTATTCAGTCAATGGCAATTTAATATTTAAGATTGCGACATTCAGACTTGCTATTAAAGTAAATGATGTGCAATTCAAAACTACCTTTTATGGATTTGGCCCTTTCATTACATTATGATGTAGCATGGGATTATAAAGGTGTTAAAACAAATTCAAACCTTGAATTAATTTTCTTGCACTGTACTGTATAACTTACCTACGAGAACATGTTGTTATGCTCCACCTGTTCCTTATTGAGTGTTATGCCATCATGCAGATAAAGCTACTGCGATAATTCAAGTGTTAATACAAGGCTCTTTAACTGCTGTGGGCCATTTGCAATTATGTTGGTTTTCCACTGTGACCTGTCGGTTGTCACAGTGTAAACTAATCAACCAACTAATTAAACCTTTAAATAAATGCAATGAGGACCTCAGTGAACCTCGTGTGTGTGGCAGCAGTCGTGTCAATAAGGCTGTTGAATTGAGATGTAGCTGCTGTAATCTTGTCCAAAATGGCTGCCTGCCCAGCATGACTGTGGTGAGTGTACAGGTCGGTACAATAGAGATGCTTCCTGTTCATGTGGTTCTGCTCAGACAAGAAGCCAGTATTGATTTTTACTTCATTGACACCACAGTGGACAAAAAGGAGCTTCATCCTCCTCCTTTCCATCCCATTTCACCAAAAGCCTCCATTCGAGCTGCACCAGTCGATGAAGACGACGTCTCTCCGCAATCACACATGATAATGATGAAGATAGTATCATTAACGATTCGACACTGGATTCTAAACACAATACACTGGTGAGAGAAATGGCATCATGAGAAAAAAAAAGAGCCACATTCACCAGCAGAGCAATTTGTAGTAGCATGCTACGAAAAATGGTCAACCAACCATTCATTATATTTTCTATTTTGACAAAGATGGTTAATAACTGCAGCTGTTTAAAACACCTGAGTTTATATGCATGTCTATTAAAAAAATGTATTTGCTTTCAAGCAGATGCTAAATTATGTGGAGATTGTTTATTTAATTATAGCACAAAAAATAGACAGAAACTTGGGTATGATGCAAATTTGCAGCAACAGGCATTATGGTCAATAGTAATGAAAAAGTACTAAAATAGATTTTCTCCAGTCTCAAGAGATGGAGATAGTTTTATTCATGCCACAAAATTATTTAAATATTGAATATGGAGGAATAAATGCACTATCTCAGCTGATTCCGTAATAGAAACAGTTTGATGTAAATTGGCAACAGTCGACATTAAGGGCTTAAGAAATATAGTTTTTATAAGTCGTGTGAGATTTTAAGGATTAACCCTTTATAGGGTACTCGTATATACTCTGAAATACCCTGAAACACTCTGAAATTTCATCCTTAATGTGTTATTGGAGGACATAACAAGACTTTATTACTTTTGTGAAATTTTTACATTTTTTTATATTATGTAGAAAATCAAGGTCAATGAAGTTATCATATTTAGTTCCTTTCGTGTAAGTGGCCAAAAAAAAATCAAATAAGTATGTATAAAAAAATACAAGAAAAGCATGTGTAATGTGAAAGGAACATGTATGTTAGAACATTAGACCAACATGCGTGCTGATCCAGACCCCTGTCCACATCCACATGATCCCTTTGAACATCATTCCTTACATTAGTTCCATTACTTCATAGAACCAAACAAAGCAGGTCCACTCACTGTTCATGCAGAGGTGGACCTTACAGACCCTGGAGACCACATTGGACTTGAGATTGCTGACTCACTGTCCTCACTGGAACTGTTGCTGTCACTGTCTTGTAATATAAAGTCACTTACCTGATAAAGGGTTAATGTCTCCATGCCAAACCAAGAAGTGCACCAGACTCTAGGGCTGGGACGTTATCATTTCATACTGTCCTGATACTTGGCTGCTGATTCAGTATGTATTATGAGGGGTTTTCTTTTACTTTTTCACCTTACTTAAGGATAATGTGTTAGTGTTCATCTTGCTGTGAAAACAACCAAAAAATATTTAACACTGAAATGGAGTGGTGTGAACCAGGTGTGTTTGGCGTGTTACGCAGATAAAAGTACATTTAGATACTAACTTCCATATGTCATATCACAGAAGGCAGTTTTATGTAAAGCCTGACACCTAACGTCTTGCTTCGTGTTCCTACTTGTTTCCAGTAAGCTAACAGCTAACGGCTAACAGCCAAATACCTACATACCTACACTAGCACTTACCTGTACCGTAGCTCACTACTTTTGCCACATTGGTCTGTCATATAGTTATTTAAGTGTTGGTCCATGTATTTGGTACCTGGTCCTTCAGTGGGACTTACTGGACGTAATCCGCCTCTTAATACCACCACTATGACACACAGTTATAGAAACCATCAGTACTACACAAAAACCCCCGAAAAATAACAAGTGTGTGAGAGACATAAGTGGTATGGAGGATGAATCCCATTCCGACTAAAACTGTAAACCCAGTTCAGACAACTCCAGACCTCTGCACTCCAACCACAACTGGACCATGGACATCATCTGGAACAGTTCATAATCAATATTTATCTAATAACAGACACAAACATACAACATTTAAATCAAAGACATCATATCCTGCTCACCAGAGATGCTCATTATTCATATATAAATCCATTCTCCTTTCTTTGAACCCTTCTCTGACTCTGTCATAGAGGTGATCTGTGGGTTTCAGTTCCATCAACAAGTCCTTTTTAATGTCCATGGAGGCCAAGGCTGACAGTCTCCTCTGTCCAGTTGGATTCCTCACATAAGTTTAGATTCTCTGGAGGACACAGAATGTCCACTCCACCAGTTAGCTAGCGTCAAGGTTAGCTGACCTCCCCTCACCGTGTCCAGCTTTTCTGGAAAAGTCCGCCTTGAAAATGGATTTTAAATGACACCGAATAATTTCCTGTGTCCCTGTGTCTCTTTATCTAAAAAGCCACTAGTGACAAATCCATCTCCTTTTTCTGGTGTTATTGGAGACTTTTGGAAACTCTGATGTGAAAACACGTATCGTTGTTTGTCTAAGACAGGCATGTCCAAAGCCCGGCCCGGGGGCCACAGCTTGGGTTTTAGAATGTATTATTTATGGCCCGCTTGGACTGTTGAACCGAGTACATGAATCATAAAAGGTTCAAAATGCAGTTTCTCCTTTCACCTCATGGTGGCAGCACCACTCTAACTCTATCTGGCTCTGTGACTTTGCCGTGAACCCTTTTCGCTAATTTCTAACCATGGCACCTGTAAATAAAAAAACGAAAGTTGACAGTGAGGGCCGCCGCTTCCAGGAGAGATGGGAATTACAATTTTTTTTTCACTGAAAATCGAGGTGATTGTGTTTGCCTAATTTGTCAACAGACTGTTGCCTTGTTTAAGGAATTCAATGTAAAGAGACGCTAGCAGACAAAACATGCTAACACATACGACAAGCTAGCAGGGAGTGAGCGTTCTGAAAAAGTGAAGCAAATTCAAGCTGCTTTAAACTCACAACAGTGACTCTTCATGTGAACCTGGGAGTTCAGTGAATTCACCACCAAGGCAGGCTACCAAGTTGCCAGGTTAGTTGCCTATAACTGCTGGTGTTATGTACTTATAGTTGTGACACAAAATATTACTTTCTAAATGATTTTGTGAAAGACAAGAGTAAGAGTCATATGTTTTCATCTTAAATGTTAACAGACTTTACATTACTGAGTAATATATGAGTAATGATTACTCATATAAGTCATGTTTAAAATGAATGTGGGGTTAAGATTTTTAGTTAAGATACTCTATACAGTTTGTTCTATGTTATCTGACTCCAGATGTGAAAGGAAGGCAGAACTGTTTTTTTTTTTTGTTTTTGTTTTTTAATTTGTTCACACCTGAGTGGCTCAGATTTGTTTACATTGTCATTTTTAAAAAAATGATATTGTGACAATGACAATAAAATTGTTGTAGAACAGCGCATTTACATGTCATTTTTACTGTTTAAAAAATGTCCGAAGGGACCACTGGCCCCTGGCAATGTCCACATTATCAGATCTGGCCCTCTTGAAAAAAAGTTTGGACACCCCTGGTCTAAGACAAATCACTGAATATCAATCAGTCCCACTGACAGTGGCAGTTTTCTCTATGGTCTCTTTTTGGTCCATTTCATTTGTTAATGTAGACTGAAAATTACAAATGTTCTGGTTGTAAATGTTCCTGTTTTACTGTGTCTTGTTGTCTCCTAAGTGGACCATAAGGTTCAAAAACAAAACAAACTGAAGAAAATGAAAAGAAAAGCCAAACAAACAAACCAATAAATAAGTAACTAACATCAGTAACTGGTCCACAGTGTCTCTTTTGTGTCACTTTAGCCGGTCCCCAAGCCAGGATAAAGGAGGACGGTTGGAAATGGGACATAAAAAATAGGAAAAACTTTGAAAGAGTATAGTTCATTTGTAGTCTAAACATATTTAGGCTGTTTTGATTCTCACTTTTTGTCTCTAACTCAGTGTTATTCCTCTGTCTTACATCGTTCATTATAATTACGTGAACATTTACAATTATGTAAATTAGGCGATGACATCATTTAGCAACTCTGAGTCACTTTTAGAACAGGAAATAGATACTTTGAGGAGTTGGAAACATTGCATGTGATTAAAGCTTCAGATGATTTGCTGCAGGTTTGAAACGGGCCACATTTACTCTTTGATCCAGTGGTTCCCAACCTTTTTTGACCCCATTTTAACATCACAAATTTCTGGTGATCCCAGACGTTAAAAACGGAGAGATTTATTTATTTTTGCCAAAATTCATTTGTTTTTGATCATGTAATAGTTTGCTATACTATGTTGCAAATGAATGTTAATTTTACACGACATTTAGGTTGTATAATGTATATCATTATGGACGGAGGCAGTAAATCCAGGTGTAGATTACTGCACAAAGTGAGAAGTTTATTTTCCTTGTACAGTCAGTCCAGCTGTGATTTACAAGGCTGACAATTAATACTGAACAAACAAGAACTCAAACTATGAATTATGAAAGAGCTGCAGCATCTGAAACCGACCACAATGAACATTTGACAGATAAACAGAACCACAGTGCTGCAGTTTCAGCTTCACAGTTTGTCATGTCTTTTATGTGTTATGATTGTCTCACTCAACTCACCATATATTTTTTATTAGTAAGTTGTTGTTTTTTTTTAATCAATTGCTAGAAATTTCAGGTGACCCCATTTGAATTCCAGGTGACCCCACGTGGGGTCCCGACCCCAAGGTTGAGAAACACTGATTTAATCCTTGTATCTTTGCTGTTGTGTTGAGTACTGCTTTGTCTCTACTTTTGTCCACTAAGTGGTAAGCTAATGGCTATCAGCCAAATACCTGCACCACATACTATCACTCACCACTGTTGCCTTCATGGTTTGTCATACATCCAGAGATTCATATGGAGCTCGTTGTCTTTACTGGTGATCTACAGGCTAAGAGTCAAACACAAACAGCCTTAGTAGTAGGTACATGGACCTGAGGGCCACTGCCTCTTTGGTCTGCCATGCAGGTTGTCTTGTAGAAACGCTGTCATATATTCCTTTCATACTGTGCACAAAATAGTTTTATGTAAATTCTGACACCAAAGGTCTTGCTTTGTGTCTCTACTTTTTCATTTTGAGTAAAAAAAAAAAACCAAAAACCTGGATAACAGCAAAAGCAGTTGTAGGTTATATGTGTGATTTTTAATGAAGAAAAACTACAAGCTGTGTTTTGTATTCCACAGTGTCAGAGTCAAAATGACAAAACCTCTGTTAAAGTAGTGTTTTTAAAACCATTAAAAATACTGACTTTTGTCTGAACACGAAGCGTATTTGAAGAATATTATATTTATTCTAAAAGGTGGCTTAATTCTGTCTTGCTGGCTTGTTGATGCTACTTTAGCTGTAGTAACCATGGAACTGCACTTTCTGTGCACTTGCTGCAAGTTTTTTTTTTTTTTTTTTTTTGTAATTTAAATCCTGCAGACAGTATCTGAATTTTACATGGCAGATTTATTTTTATGGTTTTGCAGCCTGGGTTTGAAAAGATGATGCATACTGAGTGATTATAGCTGGACAAATCCAGTCAGCTATAAATAACACACAGTAAATATATTCTGAACTTTTATTGATCCATTACCATGACACTGTGTCCCCTGAAATGAATTAGATTTAAAACAGGCCTGGATGACGTTTCAGACAAAGACTTTACTTGAGCGTAGATTCCCTCACAACCAACAGCACTTTGGTTTCAGTCTAAAACAAGGTGGTAAATAACAGAGGTTTTTTTTTCCTGTACTGCTGATATTGATGTATTGATATGGTAGAGGTCGGGGGCAGTCAGCATCAAACTGCCCTGCACTGTGTGTGTGTGTGTGTGTGTATGTGGGGTGGGGGTGGGGGGGTGACACCTGGGGGACCGAGGGGGAAAGTGTGTCACTGACACTAGACAGCGTCCACTGATTTACACAGAGGCCTGATGACAAAGCAGTTTAGGCGCCTTAAGTCCTGTTGGTCAATAGGGCCAGATTGGGAAAGCTTATCTCACCTCTGCACGGCCCAGCGTGGCTTAGCTCAGCTTCACGGCTCATTAACGATGAGATAATTCAGACAGAAGAAGACGTTCTTATGACTAAAGCTACTCACATGTATTTTTGCAAGAAGCTGCTGTGTGGGGTGATTCCAGAGGGGTTATGTAAAATGACAGGCCAGCGTCTGTTTCGCTGCTCTGTTAGTGTGTCACATGCACAATGTCTGTCCATTGATCACAGTGTGAGTGCCATATAGTGTGTTAGTGTGTGTGTTCTGACCTGTTTGTGCAGTGGACTGTGAGCCTAGCGGATGCTGTTTCAGGGTCATTGCTGGTGTGGTTCTAAATGGACCAGTCCAGGAGGCCGGCCTGTCACTAGCGGCCGCCCACTCGCTGTCAGTACTACTGCTGTCACATCACTAGACCTAGACCTCAGACCGACTCTGTTTGATACGATTTGACTCTGATGGATCGCTATCGTTGGCCTCTGCTGCCTCTTCACACACCAGCGGTCCTGCTGTGTTTTTTCTGTCTGAAAACACATCAGAAATGTCTGGTACATGAGCAGAGGGCGCTCAAATGTCATTCCATGGTGTCGAAGATTTGCATCTAAACAAGTTGAAGTAACAAATGAAACAAATAATAAAAAAAACTTCTATAACATCTAAAGTATTTCCCATGCAGTCTTTCTGTTTTCCTTACATTAACCCTTAAAGACCCACAACTATTTTTGCCACAGCTTCCAAATAGTTTGTTCTCTTTCCCAAGTGATTTATGACCATTTATTATAATTAAATCCTCTGTATTTTGCATTGTTCAGAGAAAATCAGGCATTTTCCTATATTTGATTTACTGATCTTTTATATGTTCATTAAAGCTGAGTAAATTCGAAGGTTATTATATCAAAACAGGAAAATAAAACTCCATGGGTTTTACTGATGAATCAATGTTATAGAGGATGACTGTGTTTCCACATAAGGAGCCTCTGAACATCCAAATGGGTCATATCTGCTGACCATGAAAAGATGACAAACTGTATTTAACCTCCTCAGACTCAGCTATGGGTTTTCTGTCCACATTTGAGAACAAGAGTTTCACAACTTTATACAAAAAAAGAAAAGAAAACTGTCCACCACAAAGGACATTCCATACAAATTTTTAAAACTGCATCTGAAAAAACTGTTGCATCATGATGTTTCAAATATAGGCATTTATTTAATAAAAAACAAAAAAAGCTTGTACTTTGCTGACATTTCCTGGGTCTTAGGAGGTTAAACCAATTATTCACATGTACTGATAGGATTAGTGGATCAATAGGTATTAAACATTTTAACTACACAGGAAAATGGTTTATTTTCTTGTGTAGTAATTAGTCCTTAGTTATTTGGTTTATGGCAGAAGGTATTGAATTTAGGAAACAAACATGTGATATTTACACATATTTGTTCAGCATGATATTTTTTCTCAAATAACAAATTTGCAGTAATAGTATAATACTAAAGCTGGACTACAACTGAATTACATGTTGGTCAGATGACTTCAGCTTCATCAACACTGTGCCTCATTAGTTTTCATTGGGCCTACATCCTACCAGGTGAATGTCACATTTCATTGGCCGACTGATACAAATGTTCCTGAAACAATGCTGAGCTGCCATTTGGGCAAAGGGGCAAATGTGGGTCACATGGATCCCTCTGGCCTACAGAGACCTTTTTCCATATACATGTGATCCTAGAGAAAGGCCTGAAAACTCACCACCCTCCTTTACAATCGCAGACGCATACTGTTATCCTCAGAGCATAATGACCTAACTCATACACAAATGGACAAAAGTATGTGGACACGTTGAATCTAGGTGTTTCTTTTCTAACAGGAGTCTGGGATACAAAACAGTAATGACTAATGTCAGAATATAGTTTTATATTGGGATAGATATCATTGCATTGGTCAGTTTGACTATGATTTTGAATGTTCTTCCTCTATATTTCCAAAATATTTTTCATGCTCTGACTGTAAATAATATTTTTCTACCACATCTAAGCATCTACTGTCTTCACATTTCACTGAGGAAGAAAAATCTCCCATCAAACTTTAGGGAAATATTGATGTTTCTAAACTATATGGACATAAATATTGGGACACATCTTGTCTGCAGCTGTCAGATGTCCTGTTCATGAGGATTTGACACAGAAACATCAATATTAATAATCAATATGATATTTATCCCAATATAAAATTATATTCTGACATTAGTCATTATTGTTTTGTATCCCAGACCCCTGTTAGAAAAGAAACACCTAGATTCAACGTGTCCACATACTTTTGTCCATTTATGTATGAGTTAGGCAGTTATGATATGAGGATAACGATATGACAAATTAAGATCTATATATCTATATATCTACCTTTTTCCTTATACATGTGATCTTAGAGAAAGGCCTGAAAACTCACCACACTTCCTGACAATTGCAGATGCATACCATTATCTTCAGAGTATAATGACCTAACTCATACACAAATGGACAAATGTATGTGGACACGTTGAATCCGGATGTTTCTTTTCTAACAGGGGTCTGGGATACAAAACAATAATGACTAATGTCAGAATATGGTTTTATATTGACATAAATATCATATTGATTATTAATATTGATGTTTCTATGTCAAATCCTCATGAACAGGAAATTTTAGAACTGTAGACATGATGTGTCCCAATATTTATGTCCGTATAGTTTTAGAAACATCCATATTTCCTTAAAGTTTAATGGTAGATTTTTCTTCCTCAGTAAGATGTGAAGAAAGTAGATGGTTAGCTGTGGTAGAAAATTATTATTTTTAGTCAGACCAGGAAAAATAGACAGACAGAAGGAGGAGGAGCAGGGCCACAGATGTACAGTTGTGTAGCTGTGAGTTACAGTTTTCAGTTTTTAAGTTATGGAATATAGCTTTTCAAGTTTATATCAGGTTATTTAATTTCAAATTTGTGGTTGGTTTATTGACAGAACTGCATCGGTTCATGCGTTTTTAGATGTTTGTGCCTGCTAACTGCTCTTTTGAACTACTTGCAGTCACTCTAATTAAACATGGTGTTAGTCTGGTTGGTTGGTCATGTCAGTACTGCCCTTACTCTCCAATACGGATGTAATGATATGAAAATTTCATATCACGGTTATTGTGACCAAAATTATCACGATTATCATTATTATCATGGTGTTGTTGAAAGTGTGCTCAAAATGTTCAAAAAGTACTAATACACACACTGAAATAATTTAACCAAGTTGTATTTTGAAAATAAATAAATAAATAAATGAATAAATAAATAAATATATATATATACATATACATATATATATATATATATATATATATAGATAGATAGATAGATAGATAGATAGATAGATAGATAGATAGATAGATAGATAGATAGATAGATAGATAGATAGATAGATAGATAGATATACAGGGTGGGGAAGCAAAATTTACAATGAACATTTAGTTGTTTCTTCTCAGCAGGCACTACGTCAGTTGTTTTGAAACCAAACATATATTGATGTCATAATCATACCTAACACTATTATCCATACCTTTTCAGAAACTTTTGCCCATATGAGTAAGAAAGCAAATGTCAAAGAGTGTGTGATTTGCTGAATGCACTCGTCACACCAAAGGAGATTTCAAAAATAGTTGGAGTGTCCATAAAGACTGTTTATAATGGAAAGAAGAGAATGACTATGAGCAAAACTATTACCAGAAAGTCTGGAAGATACTATTAAAGAAGAATGGGAGAAGTTGTCACCCCAATATTTGAGGAACACTTGCACAAGTTTCAGGAAGCGTGTGAAGGCAGTTATTGAGAAAGAAGGAGGACACATAGAATAAAAACATTTTCTATTATGGACATTTTCTTGTGGCAAATAAATTCTCATGACTTTCAATAAACTAATTGGTCATACACTGTCTTTCAATCCCTGCCTCAAAATATTGTACATTTTGCTTCCCTACCCTGTATATATATATATATATATATATATATATATATATATATATATATATATATATATATATATATATGATGAATGAATAAAATAAAGTAATAGGCACAATGCACTTTCTGTTGCAGAAACATTCAAATATTAACCCTTAGTGGTCTGAGTCTATTTTGGCCATTTTTCAGTCCTTTTGATTTTGCCTTTATATACTATATAAACAAATGTTTACTATAGCCATGTTTGGCATCTTTTTTTTTCAGCACAACTTCATCTGTCTCATCTGCCTATTATTTTTTTTCACCTTAACCTACTATAAAAACAAAAAAGGACAAAAAACACACAAAAAATATAAAATCCGATTTGAAAAATGTATACAACTTTTGCATAGATAACACACAGATGCTTAACGAACCTTTTCGAAGACTTTAAAAGTGAACATTCATTCCAAATACTAGGTATAGATAATCAAAATTGTGATAAATTAAAACTATACTCAAATATTTGACATAAAAGCAGATCTTTACATAGGTGTTTTTTTTTCCCCTAGAAGTGCAGTAATCAGACATGGTTATCATGATAATTAGAATTTAAACGGTGATACTAACTGTCTGCAATTTTACCGCCGTTTATTGTTATACTGGTAATCGTTACATCCCTACTCTCCAATAAGACGGGTTCTAGGTTCTGTGGATCAGTGTTGGTCCCACTGTGGAACCAGTTTCATTGGCTCAAAGTCAGTTGTTTGGATCCTGAAATAAAGAACTGGTTCAAGGTTAGGCACTGGGCTCCAAACCAGCCCTGGAACTGACCGGTTGAACCAACTCTGACCCCGCCCACTCTGAAAGGCAGCCAATTGGATCGGTGCCTCTGGATCTCCCAATGTTATGCTGATATGTCTGAGTTATTTTAGGATTTTTTTTTTTTTAGCTAGTTAGGTTCAAACAGACTGGCAGTGTTAAACTGTCATTTTCTTTATCATTTTTAAAGATGCAAAACATGTCCTGTTTGCTACAAGTTATATCTGATAAGAATGTAAAAGTATCAGGGAATAGCAAAAAGCTTTTATTATCTTGTTCCAGGTTATCTTTAGTTTCACCATGATCAGTACTGGGAATTCAGTTCTGTTTTCTGCCCTGAACATGACATGATGTGACTATATTTGAGTGATAAGAGTGTCCTTCAGCTGTTTGTAAGGGTTTCTGTACTGGTTTGTGTGGGTGTAGTCACAGTTCTCCTAAAATCTGCATCTGAACCTTTGTCGACTGTGGTTCCTTAAATACTCACTTTCCCAACAAACTGAGCCCCGTGTCCACAGATTCAAAATGATGGTATACATTTAGGAAAGAAATGCAGGTTTCAAGGACAGGTTGTTTGAAGTGTAGTGTAATTAAAGCCTTGGCAGTGGGAAAGCGGAGAAGGGTTTTGCTATTTTAGTTTTATAAAGTACAAGATTAATGAGTTTAATCAAAAACGAGGAGAGAACTGGACTTGCAGACTAATTTAATGAGTATACAGGGTCGTTTGGTTGCAGCCAAGTGTTGTGTGTGTGTGATTTAATCAGAATAAACAGTGTCTGTCTGTATCTAATGATGGTGTGTGGTGAATCCTCTCACATATGCTGCTCTGTCTGCAGATACGCTGCGGAAAAAGGTGTTGACTGTATAAAATATGTGCATGGAATATATACTGGAAGAATCTGATATTGCGGTACATAAATAAATAGTTGATTAAATTAAATTAACCCATGAAGACCCAAACAACCATCGGCCAAAAGCATCTACTGATCTAAACTCTTTAATACATGTTGATCCACTAATCCTATTAATCCATGTAAATAATTGGTGTAAAATACAGTTATTCATCTTTTCATGGTCATCAGATATGACCCATTTGGACGTTCAAAGGCTCCGCAGTTACCGTGGAAACACCATCATCTTCTACAACATTGATTCACCAGTAAAACCCATGGAGTTGGATCAATGACAGTGCATGGACACACTTGGTTTATGTTCAGTTAATGATGGATTTGCTGGAAAAAGTAACTTTTTCTTCAGTTTTCTCTGTTTTAATATAAGAACCTTTGAATTTATTCTGTGCTTTTATGAACATCTACATGATCAGTAAATTAAATATAGGAAAATACGTGATTTTAACTGAAAAAAAAAAAAAACATCAAATATGGAGGAAAATGCTATAATAAATGGTGATAAATCACTTAAGAAAGGTTAAAATAGAGACAAAATATTAATTTGTGAAGTGCCACAAAAGTAGCACTGGGTCTTTATGAGTTAAATTATCCCTATAACGCCAAACGCATCACATTTGATACATGAGTTTTGAAGCCCTCTACATGATCAGTGTGATATTTTTTTTCTTGAAAAACGTGATGTGTACAATTAGATACATGCAGTACACAGATAATCCACCAGGGGGAGGAGTTCATTCACCAGAGGCCTTTCCAGTGACACTACAAAACTGTCATTAATGAGGAAGGAGGAAGAACTCTGACAATTTTGAAAAGAAATTATTATTTTGTTAGACATGTTTGTGTTATATTATGTTTTTGTTTGTTCAAACATAATATTTGAGCATTGAGACCCGATGGCTCAAATATGATACAAAATTAAAACTCATATGTGGAAATTGCTATTTGAAAAAAAAAAAAAATTGGGCTTGTTCAGAAGGACCAGTAAAGGCTCCAGTTTCAAAGAACTGGAATTTTCTGTTAGTGATGAATGGTTCTGGCTTTACAGGGTTAAATAAAATAAAATAAAATTAAATTAAATACAGTAGATATACAGTATCCTGTATATATGTATACAAATATACATTAATCACATTAAACTATGCATTAATAATGTTTGGTTGGTTGCATTTTAAGTGGTGTTCTATTGTTGCAAAGTAAAACAGCAACCTTTACACATTTTTTGTATGACAGAATGTCTTAAGTAAAGCTACATAAATCTGCACTGCTGCTAATGACTGAATGACATGAGTGTGAGATGAACATGCAATGTTATCCTCCTCAGACCCAGCTATGGGTTTTCTGTCCACATTTGTGGACAAGAGTTTCACAACTTCATACAAAAAAAAAACCAAAAGAAAACTGTCCACCACAAAGGACATTCCATAAAAAATTTTAAAAACTGCATCTGAAAAAACTGTTGCATCATGATGTTTCCAATATAGGCACTTATTTAATACAAAAAAAAAAAGCTTGCACTTTGCTGACATTTCCTGGGTCTCAGGAGGTTAAGGTAATCAGTCCATTGAGTATTTAAGGTTTTGGAGTAGAAACAGAAAAATAATTACAGTTATTAGTATTAGTATTAAAATTAGCATTAGTATTAGTGCTGTTTTGCTGGTACATCAGATTTTTTACTTTATTATTTTAATTTTTTTCAGTCCAAATTCCAGTTGAGTTAGAGCTCAGTGAAATGAAGTCAGGTAGTAATAATAACAGATGAACTCAGTCCCAGGTTCTGATCGCAGTCCAGCAGCTTTCCATGAATATACTCTGATGTACTGAATTTATTTAGACCAACATTTATGCACAAGTATAGAGCTGGAACAATCGATCCATTGATTAACCGACTCAAAAATGATTCCACTATAGTTTTCCTGAATCAAAGCTTTGTTTCCTTCATTTCTCTGCTGTTAAACATTGGTTCCACTGTTGTGTTTCACACAGACGCTTATTGTGACACACATGATGCCAGGATCAACACACACAACAGAAGAGACGAGGACAAAAATGCAGAAAATGTCTATATGTTGACTTTTCTCCATTGGAACCATCACTGACTCCTTTAAACTTTGAAGCTTTAACAAACATTACAAATATGAATGTGAACTTGTTTGAAGACTGACCTGACTGATTGTTTATAGATGTCATTGGACTGGCTTGTTGTTTTTTATATCTATAGATATTTGCATATATACTTTTATACTATGGTTATTGTTGTTATTTCGATATAGATATTTTTTTCTATATCCTTTTACTTACTTTTTGTGGTTGTTGTTTCAGCTGGTTCTGAAATAAATGACAAGTGGTTTGTCATTTTCAGACGTGTATTTCACAATATAGAAAATTCAAATTGAAGAAAATAATCAATAAATGAATGAATTCTAAAAAAAAATAATCAATATCTGCAGCTCTACATAACAATGTAATAATATAGAGAGTGTGTGTGTCCATAGGGGCTCAGGATAGTGTGTTTGTGTGTGCATGTATGTGTGTGCGTCATCTCAGCCTCGAGGGGACATCAGTGGACTGTGTGTGGATTTTCCAACCTCTGGACTGCTTTCTTGGTTGAGCGGACACTCTGTCCTCCAGGGAGAGCCTTCAGCCGTCCAACATGGACACACATGCACACATGAAATCAGTGGTAGTTATTGGATGGGGATTGGGAAGAAGCTGTGGTGTCTTTAGAAGGTTATTTATTTATTTATTTATTTATTTATTTATATTTTTCTACAATAGTATGCATATTTGACCTGCTGTATTTTAGTGCAATGTCAGCCTCAACATGTTTTTATAAATTACTCAGTGTGAATACAACTGTGGCCGATCAAAGCCCAAAGCAAATGTAACTATGTAGGTTTGACATGTGTCACTGTGATGGACAAATGGAGGTGTAAAGACAATGAGGCTTGATGATGTTTAAAGGCTCATTTATGCTCATTGTACATACGACCATTTCAAACGCTGTCAAGCATCACTGCCTTCATACTTCCATGTTTCCAGTGCGTTGGAATAATTACAAACATGTTGATGACAGAGGAGTTATGACCTATTTTGGTATTGAGAAGGGTTAGTTGTCATAAATTTGTTTGTAATTTTTCATTAATTCACACAGTCGCTTTTTGAAAAGTTTCTGCCATTTCTGGAAATTATTCTCTTCCAACACTGCCCCCTATGGTTCCCAGTGGTACTGCAACATTTCCTTCATTATTACCTCCGCCAGGAGGTATGGTGATCACTTTGCTTTGTGTGTTTGCGTGCATATTTGTTTGTTTGATTGTTAGCAAGATAACTCTAAAAGTTATGGATGGATTTTCATAAAATTTTCAGGAAATGTTGATACTGGCACAAGGAAGAAATGATTAAATTTTGGTGGTGATCGGGGGGGGGGGCAGATCTGTCTTGGTGGAGGTCTGTGCTCTCCGAGTGCTTTTCTTGTTTGGCTGGGGTTCAAGGGGGTGAAGCAAAGCAAAATTAACATTGTAAATGCTTCAAAGCCCATAAAACTGTATTTTTTATTATTATAATCATACACTAATAAAATGAATCCAAATTGAACCTCACTAATGTGACCAGTTTAATAAGGTTGGACTCAGTTATGGCATTGAATTCTATTACATTCCAAATAATTTAAAATTAGAACCATCAGGATCCAGTCCAGGTCTAGGCCTATGTTTTATTAAGTTATTCATTCAGTCACTGTCTGTGTTCAAATATATTTCATATCAGTCCATGCAGTTCTATAGTTCCATCTACATAATAATACATTTATACCTTCTGTGGCTGAACGTTGGTTTATGATACAGACCTAAATGCTGCTGAATAGACAGTTGTCTCTTCATGATTAGACTTTAGTCTAGTTTAGATTTAACTCTCTTTATCATATAGACCAGGGGTCTTAAACATGTAGCCCGGGGGCCAAATGCAGCCTGCCAAAGGTTCCAATGCAGCCCATGGGATGTATTTGCAAAATGCATGTGGAACTCATTTTAGTTCAGGTTCCACATACAGACCGATATGATCTACAGCCAAATAATAATAACAGCATAATAACCTACAAAAAATAATGACTCCAAATTTTCTTCTCAGTTTGATGTGAAAAAATTATCTTACATGATGCCTATGATTCACAGGTGTCAAACATGCGGCCCGGGGGCCAAAACCAGCCCGCCAAAGTTTCCAATCCGGCCCGTGGGATGAATTTGCAAAGTGCAAGTTAGGGCATCAAACTCAAAAATAATATCATAATAACCTATAAATAATGACAACACCTGTTTTTTCTCTTTGATTTAGTGCAAAAAACATTAAATTATGAAAATGTGTACGTTAACAAATTATCCTTTAACAATAAAATTTGAATAACCTGAACAAATATGAACAACCGGAAATGTCTAAAGAAAATTAAGAGCAATTTTAACAATATTTTGCCTGTTGCTAAATGTTTTGTGCCTTTGTAGATCTGGTCTGTAATGCACATGTAGCCTCTAAATGATAAGTTGAGGCATAATATTGATAAAATTGTAGTTACATTTCTTAACAAGTTTTATTTTTCAGGTTATTCACATCCTTTTTGTGTGGATAGTTTGTGAATGTAAATATTGGCATAATTGAATGTTATTTTTTGCACTAAAACAATTTGTATTTGTCATTATTTATTGGCTGTTAATCTAGTATTGTACTGGTCCGGCCTACTTCAGATTAAATTGGGCTGAATGTGGCCCCTAGAAGAAAATGAGTTTGGCACCCCTGCTATAAATAATGACAGCTTCAAATTTTTGTCTTTGTTTTAGTGCAAAAAATAACATTAAATTATGAAAATATTTACATTTACAAACTATCCTTTTAACAATAAAACATGAATAACCCTGAACAAATATGAACAACCTGAAAGGTCTAAAGAAAATTAAGCACAATTTAAACTCTTTTCTGCCTGTTCCTCAGTGTTTAGTGTCTTTGTAGATCTGATCCATAATGCACATGGAGAAATGATAAGTTGAGGCATAGCATTGTTAAAATTGCACTTATTTTTCTTAAGAAATTTCAGTTTTTTCAGGTTATTCACATCTTTTTTGTTTGGATAGTTTATAAAAGTAAGTATTTTCATAATTTAATAACAAAGACAAAAAAATTGAAGTTGTCATTATTTACTATAGGTTATTATGCTAGTATTTTACTGATCCGGCCCACTTCAGATCAAATCGGGCTGAATGTGGCTCCTGAAAGAACATGAGTTTGAGAGCCCTGATATAGACTCTCATCATAAATGGTGCCTGTGCAGTAGACCCCCCCCCCCCATAGTACAAGAGATAGGAGAGGCTTGGGACACATAGATTTGCACCACAAGGTACATGCGGATGGATAGATCAGTAAGTAACGCTGTGGTCTACAATGCAGGAGACCGGGGTTTGAAAATTACCCGTAGGAGCAGTTCTGTCACATACAGACGGGGGGCGCTGGTAGGTGAATCCACCATCTGTATGGAATGTCCTTTGCAGTTGACAGCATTTTTATTTGTTTTTTTTGTTTTATTGTCTTGTTCTTTTAAGTAAAGCAGTGAAATGTTTGTCTCCTACAGAGGACATGAGTCCATTGCTGAGTCTCAACAGGTTAATAGTGAAAGATATGACAAGAAGTGAATGTCGGCAGTGATCGTTCCAAACCCTGCTTTGGTTCCAGTCGTGGCTCCTTGTATCTGCTGATAGGCTGGACTTCTGCCACCTCTGTGTACTTTAATTGCATGTACAACAGCAGAAACATGTCTGCGCTCTGTGCTTCTCTGACTGGAGTGTTGTTTGTCTCTGAGCTGCAGGCAGATCAGAACACACACACTCCCATACTCAGTCTGCATCCGTCCTGTTTACTGCCCCAACCCTTCCTTTAACAACGGGAACTGAAGGAGTTTATCCTGCAGTTTTGCAGTTCATTCGGATTCTCCGGGAGAAGATGCTCATTATATTCACTCTGTTGTTCTGTGTATGTATGTGTGTGTGTTTATGTATGTGTGCGTGTAGGTGTGTGTGTGTGTGTGTGTGTGTGTGTGTGTATGTGTGTGTAATTACAGTATGGTTCTTGTCAACAGCCGGACCTTTCTATAATGAGGAGATCCTCAAGCGTGTGTGCTCGTGCTGCTCGGTTTAGTGTAGACTTTATGCAAATGCAAAGTTTTCTTTGAATTCACAGTCTGACCAATAAAACACAAAATATGCAGGTTCCGTTTCTGCTGTTTTGATGTTACGAGGCAGCGCTGCTTGAACACTGCGTGTTTTGTTAATGGGTGAATCCGTCCTGGAGAATAGAACCGTACACAACAACAACAGCGAGGGGAATGATTCAATGTGCCGCTGGAAATGTTGGTACTGTTGTTGCTGTTTAAAGGAGGGAAGAGAACAGCTTTGAGATGAAAGCGTCAGAAGAAAGGACTTGCTTTGGTTTTGATCTCTGTTTACTGCATTCTGCGCTTCTCCTGAAAGGATTTAAAGTGGTAATCAGCAGGATAATGGTTGGTTATTTTGTCTCCAGTCACAGGACTAAGCGTTCATTGCTGTGGTGATTTTTGCACCACGTTACTCGGCAGTCAATTGTCATTCAAAACAGTAGGGGATGGGGGGGGGGGTCACTTTATTGGTTGTTGAGGTGCATTAGTTAAATATGACGACTGTCTCTAATCAGTGTTTGAAGCGAAGTGAAAACATGAAACACGTGACTTCAGCAGGGACTCTAACATTTATATCCAATCTCAAGATTTGCGCTTATTTGTGGTTAAATGGTTTTGCTCATGTAATAAAACTATCATAGGGAAAGTGCTTTGTAAAAGATAAAAAAAAAAAGAAAAGAAATTATAAAAAAACTGACAGCCTTAACATATAGTTAGTGTGTGTATTCAGGTGGATGCTTGGCTGATGAATAACAGATCCCCAAAAACAGAATAGCAGGGTTCATCTGAAGACAAGTTACATTTTATATGTTTGTTGCAGTCGGTGCTGGGACTCACATTAGCTAACACCTGAGCTAATGCTCAGTTAGCCTACATTTCTTCCTTTTCACACAAATATTTATATTATTTTCAGGTTCCGACATTTGATGATTCTGTTTGTAGACTGAACCTTACACATCTAATACTGTCACATCTTTTGAGAAGTACACGCTCTGATGATTTGAGTTGTGTTCCAGTGTTAGCAATGCTAGGCTAATTTACCTACTTTTCTTTTATCTTTTATTATTTTACAGTGTCCACAAATCTGCAGTTTTGTTTTGTACTGTGTAACAATCTGTTAAATGTTCATCTGATACTGACTCTGGTGTTAAATACTGTGCTGATATTAACTATGCTACAGCATTAACAGGAAGATAATGCAGACATAAAGCTAAAATTACTGTTCTTTTTTTTTTTCTTTTAATTTAAAACGCTTTCAACAGAACACATAAAAATGAACATTTGGTAGATTATTTAAAAGACATCTAAATGTTATGAATTATTTAATTATTTTGAGGTTTTAAACAGCACTGGCGAGGGGGTTAAAACAGATGCTTTTCCATGATACCCTTGAAAAAACATGGAATGTTACTTTTCTTCAGAGATCTGATTTTAGTAAAACCGAGACCCTTGATACAGTCCATCTGCACAAAGACAATGATTTGAACCGTCCTTCATGGGGTAAAGTTTGTCGGTCCTCAGGGGCCACGAGCAGCTGTCGAAGCTAACGGAACCATAAGATGTTTTTGCATTCATCCTAAAATGCACCAGAGGAGGCTAGAGAAAAGAATAGATTCAGAGACAGTTTCTTACCACCACAGTAAACTGCAAAAAGTAACAGCTCTAGTGTTTTCCTTCTGTTCAACCACTTCCATCAATGAATCCTCAGAATCACTTCCTATAATGTGCAATAATCCTACAAATGTGAAATTATGTGCTATAAATTGTGCAATAATCTTCTGTTCTGCAATAAAAATGCAATATTTACTCAATATTTATCAAAATGTAGATGCACCATTCATAGATATACATACTGTTAATATTGTTATTATTGTTCATAGACATACATACTGTCACATACTGTTAATACTGTAAATTTGTGTCTATTCACATTTTGTCCATTTTTGTTTTGTTTTTTATTCTACTTAGCTCTATTCTTATGTTACTATGTAAAACTGTAAAATTTCTATTCTATTTTTCTTATCTTATTTTTAGTTTTTGCAATTTTATGCTCTCTCTATTCTTATTACTGTAGTACTGGCGTTTTATTAATATTGTTGCACTGACTGGAGTAGCACAATGACAACAAGTGTTCAGAGAACGCAAACCTCCGCCAAGCACCTCGAATGGTGTGCGTGTGTGGATCGACTATTTCTTTTTAAATGAAACAGTTTCAAGGTTGTTCCATACAGCAGAAAAAGTTGAAGCTTGGTACCAGTCATGTGTCTGTCAAATTATATTAAATTCCAATCAATATTTGTGGAGTTAATAATGAAAAATGTGTGGTAAATGGGATTTTCAATGATAAATGGAAATGTCCCCAGAGTCCACATTCCACAGTGGATGTGGACAATTTTGTGCCAGATACAAGATATTGTTATAAGCTACGGGTGGATCAAATTGGAGGCCAATCAGAGTTGTTTTGAATTTTTTTTATGAATTCTGGAAAATTGGTCAATGATGAGAGACGGGAAAATTGTACTTTTTGTGACCTTACTGTGACCTTGAACTTTGGCCTACTTGGTCCAAAATTTAATGGGTTGGTCCCAGGGCCTAGGCCTATCTGTGGGTACCGTTTGGTAAAGATGGTTGGAATAGTTTTCCCGTAAAGTTGCTAACAAACAAACAAACACACAAAGCAAAGTGATCACAATACCTCCTGGTGGAGGTAATACTAAAGGCTATTCTGTTCTATTCTATTCTATTCTATTCTATTCTATTCTATTCTATTCTATTCTATTCTGTTCTGTTCTGTTCTGTTCTGTTCTGTTCTATTCTATTCTATTCTGTTCTGTTCTGTTCTGTTCTGTTCTATTCTATATCCTCACCTGCTCTTTGTGCTTCTTCTCTCCAGTTTGCTCCCAGTACTCCCGCGGTGTCTTCGCCATCTTCGGCCTCTATGACAAGCGCTCCGTGCACACGCTGACGTCCTTCTGCAGCGCCCTGCACATCTCCCTCATCACGCCCAGCTTCCCCACCGAGGGCGAGAGCCAGTTCACCCTGCAGCTCCGGCCGTCCATCCGGGGGGCGCTGCTGTCGCTGCTGGACCACTACGACTGGAACAAGTTCGTTTTCTTGTACGACACAGATCGGGGTGAGTGAATCTACTTGAGTCTTTCCTCATTTTGACAGGAATCTTTTGTGAGCTCTTGTAGTGAACTGTTGGGTCACAAACACAGGACAACGTGTGACTGCATTTTTAGTTGATGTAGGTGGGGGCAGATGAGTGACGTCCTTAACCCAGCAGACTTCTGTGGACGTGGAACAGCCAAGGTTTCATATTAAGGCTCAGGCTTACATCAGCAGTCTGGATGAAAGCTTCACCAAAGTGGACACACTGGACACTTTTATTTTATATGTCAGATTCCCCAAAGCAGTACAACTTTTTGTTTTGACCAGAAACTACACACATCTTCCACCTCCCAGGAAAAGTTCCTTATTATTCATGTGATGCATTTTCAGTCCTGGGTGTTCTGACCTTTATTATGGCACGTCGGAGATATAATGATTTGTTTTCTTGCCCTTAAAATGCACCAAAGTGTTGCTAAACCTGTATTTTCATGAAACCAAAAGCCTACTCTTTACATTGCATCACATTTACTGTAAAGGACAAGCAGCTAGTGTTGTTCATGAATTATTAATACATCACAGCAGCAGATGAAGAGAATATTTGTAATACAGTTGTTTTTAAAGTATCTACTGTAAAGTTGCATTTTTGCTCATCAAAGCTAATAGTTGATGTGACAGTCAAATGCACAGAGGTATTTTGTGTTGCTAAGTAACACTGTGAAGTAGTGCGCAATCACGGGAGTTGTTATTATCACCAATGCCAATGAAAATCTATGTGGAGGGACACAGGTAGAAACCCTGAATGTGTTAAGGCGCTATATTCACAATATATTGTTTCATTCCAATTAAATATATATTAAAACAATGTAAAAAATAAATAAATAAATAAATAAAAGCAGATTGGACACAACTGAAAGGTGACCAAATGAAATGAATCATTACATTAAAATAAAAAATTTTCTGCAGTTAAACACAAGTTCAAAAAACAGGTAACAGTATTTAATGACACCTGGTTACAGTGCACATTGGAATCATAGACTGTTTTGTCCATTTTAGGTTGAGCATATTCACTCTGGTCCACACACAAGATGCAGCCAACTATAAAACTGAAAAATAGGACCAATGGCATAGTTAAAGACATTAATTGACATTCATGTGACCTTTCAAGGTCACCTAAGGTCAAAGGTCATGGCACCAAATGAATACTCATATGTGACTCCTGATCTATTGCCAGTAGTAATTATATCAATATCTTCAACAGGTTTCAAGTTACAGCATTTTGAATATTTTTCCCATTATAAACCAAAGGGGATTTTTTAAAATAATAATAATTTAAAAAAAAAATCATAGAAAATTCAAAAAGAATATTTCTCAATTCTTTGAACAAACTCGGTAGACCTTGCCCCAAGGAACCTCTGCTGTGAATTTCAATTGATTCTGGCTCATGGTTTTGGAGAAGAAGTTTCTAGAAATGTGAACCTTGGGTTTGACCTTTCAAGGTCACTCAAGGTCAAAGGTCATAGCACCAAATGAAAGCCCATATGTGACTTTCTATCTATTGCCAATAGTACTTAAATCAATATCTTCAACTGTTTTCAAGTCATAACACTTTGAAATGTGTCCCATTATAAACCAAAGGGGATTTTAAAAAATTAAAAGATTCATAAAACATTCAAAATCAATATTTCTCAATTCTTTGAACAAACTTAGTAGACCTTACCCCAAAGGTGTTCAACAAATATCAAGTCATTCTGACTGACAGTTTCGGAGAAGAAGGTTCTTGAAAAATTGTTTACTGACGGATGACGGATGACGGACAGACGACAGCTGATACCAATAATCCATCGGACCCTTTGGGCCATTGGACTAAAAAAGGAAGAAAGGAATTTTTACATGATGTGGATTTGTCCATAACACTGGTCTGATCCGTTTCCCAAAGACGATGAACCAGACGTCCATCTACTGCAGCTCACACACGGATCTATACACATGGATGGGATGCTTCCGGTGCAGATTCATTTACACAAAGCAACAATGGACATGAGCAAAATGGGGTGTGATGTCATCATTTTCCAGAGTAGAAAATGTTTTTATAAATCTATGTTTTTCAACGCTAAAACTCTTACATGTAGACAAGAGGCCAAATCATGTAGAAAAATAGTAGTTTTGCAAAAATACCTGCATCAGTGTGGCTGTGGCATAAAAAAGCACAGTATAAGACAGTCAAAATTAAAAACTTTTTATAATAATCCTCCTTTTTATCACTGTAAATGTTCCATTTGTACAAACAGATGCCCCTAAACCTTTAAAAGGAGAATATTTCATACTGTACATTGTAAATTCAACAGTTGAAAACTCTTCTCTGCTAGCTGCAATAAGCTAATAGTCTGTAGAGTATTTATGTATAACAAAGATTTAACTTGTCACTGTAAATCAAATTAAATTGCATATATTTATGAACCCACCACTGAGTTCAAGTCATTGCTCAGAGCGATAAATTAACAGTGAATTCAGGCTTTCATTATCAGTAAGGCACAATGTTCACTTCAGTTTGTCTTCAATTCTAAATAAGCCCATTTAACCTTAAAGGCTTGTGTGTGAGGAAGGTGCAGCCCCCCCCCCCCCCCCCCCCCAGGAGTGAATGGATTTGCTTTTAATGTATTGGAAGCTTTTGTCCACTTGTCGACTCCCCCACTGAGGACAGACCAGTCACATGAGGATTAGAGCTGAATCAGTTACTCTATTAATCGACTGGGATTGATTACAAAAATGATTTGAATACAGTTTTCCTGAATCAAAGCTTCATTGCTTTAATTTCTCTGCTGTTAAACATCGGTTCCACTGTTGTGTTTCACACGGACACTTTTTGTGACATGATGAGATTTCCATGAATATACTCTGACTTACTGGATTTATTTAGACCAACATTTATGCAGAAGAATAGAGCTGGAGCAATCAGTTAATCAATTAACCAACTCAAAAACCATTCACTCTAGTTTTCCTGAATCAACGCTTGGTTTCCTTCATTTCTCTGCTGTTAAACATTGGTTCCACTGTTGTGTTTCACACGGACACTTATTGTGACGCAACATGATGCCAGGATCAACACAAACAACAGAAGAGACGAGGACAAAAAGGCAGAAAATGTATATGTTGACTATTTTCCATTGGATCCATCACTTACTCCACAGGTGTCAAACATGTGGCCCAGGGACCAAATCCAGCCCGCCAAAGGGTCCAGTCCGGCCCTTGGGATGAAGTTGTGAAATGCAAACATTACACTAAGATATTAATGATCCTTTTAGTTCAGGTTCCACATTCAGACCAATTCAATCTCAAGTGGGCAGGATTCAGTAAAATACTATCATAATAACATATAAATAATGACAACTCACAATTTTTCTCTTTGTAAACATCAATATTTTCATGTATTTACTCTAAAACAAAGTATAATTTTGCAAAAAATGTGAATAACCTGAACAAATATGAACAACCTGAAATGTCTTAGGACAGTGTTTTTCAACCTTGGGGTCGGGACCACGTGTGGGGTCACCTGGAATTCAAATGGGGTTGCCTGAAATTTCTTGTAAGTGATTAAAAAAATAGTAATAACTTACTAATAAAAAAATATATGGTAACTTGACAGAGACAATTCCACTACATAAAAGACAACCTGAGTGTGAAACTGCAGCACTGTGGTTCTGTTTATCTGTCAAATGTTCATTGTGGTCGGTTTCAGATGCTGCAGCCCTTTCATAATTCATAGTTTCAGTTCTTGTTTGTTCAGTATTAATTGTCCTCCTTGTAAATCACAGCTGGACTGACTGGACAGATCCTGACCAAGGAA
This sequence comes from Sphaeramia orbicularis, assembly GCF_902148855.1. NCBI lineage: Eukaryota > Metazoa > Chordata > Actinopteri > Kurtiformes > Apogonidae > Sphaeramia > Sphaeramia orbicularis. Next base: position 2,579,125 of record NC_043970.1, on the reverse strand, counting down.
AATCCCATTCTCCCTTTATGCAGTAATCTACACCTGGATTTACTGCCTCCGTCCACAATAATATACATTATATAGACTAAATGTGTCTAAAATTAATGTTTATTTGTAACTTAGTATAGGAAACTATTACATGATCAAAAACAAATTAATTTTAGCAAAAAAAAAAAAAAAAGTCTCTGTTTTGAATGTCTGGGAGTCACCAGAAATGTGTGATGTTAAAATGGGGTCACGAACCAAAAAAGGTTGGAAACCACTGGCTTAGGAGAAGTAAGTACAATTTTAACATTATTCTGTCTGTTACAAAATGTTTTGTGTTTGTAGATCCACTGTGATCTGTTAGTTATAATGTACATGTGTAAATGATAAACTGAGGCAGAAAATTGTTAAAATGACATTTATTTTTTCAGTTTGTTCATGTTATTCACATCTTTTGAAAGGATAGTTTGGAGATGTAAACCTTTTCATAATGTAAATTTACTTGTTTCACTCTAAAACATATAGAAAAGTTTGGAGTTGACATTATTTCTATATTATTCTGTTATTTTACTGGTTCGGCCCACTGCAGATCAAATTTAGCTGAATGTGGAACTGAACTAACATGAGTTTGACAGCCCTGACTTCCATTTACAAAAATTTCAATCGTCTTCTTCTCCGAAACTACAGTTCTGATTGACTTCAAACTTGGGATACAGCTTCTTTATGATGATGTCAACAAAACTTAGTGAGATTATTTGGATCCGGATCTGATTCTGGATTTGGTGCCACTTTGGAAAATTTCCCCATTATAAAAGATAGGAAGTGGATGGATGCAATAACTCAGTAAATATAAATGATATCAACTTGAAATTTCTTTAGTCCAGCCCTGATTGTAATGGGACTAGTACAAAGGCTGAACCCAAATGCAAGACCAGAACACAGATGACCAATTGAGAGTGTTTATTAAACACAATCACAGTAGTAAAAACACAGCACAAAATAGTTAACACATCTGTGAAGACGTGTGATTCAGGACTCTTCGTCCGGGCTGTGAGCGGGGAATATGGATGGTCAGCACGGCCGAGACGGAGGATTCCCGTCAACACCCTGACTAGGGCAAAACAGAGGATAGTCAAAAAACAAGCCAGGTCATACACAGGAGGGCAATTCAGGAGGCAACGGGACATGAGGGAAAGGCTACTCACGGTCGAAGTCCAGGCGAGGGTCGAAACACAAGGTAACACGTTGGAGGCTGAGGTAATCAGGGAATAGGCAGAATCAGAAGTCGATGTACAAACCAGGTCAGAACCAGACGAGCAGGCAGACAAGGGACAGGCAGAATCGGTGGTCGGAAGGCAAAAAGGGTCAAAACGGGCAGACAGACTGACAGGTATCCAAAAAATGCTGGTAAGTGAGCACACAAAGGTAGAACACAAACTGGCAAAGAAACAGGGGAAAACACAGGGTTTAAATACACAAGAGGGAGGGAAGACAATTGGACACAGGTGGAGATAATCAGGGAGGAGTCAGGTAATCAGGAGCAGGTGAAACAATCAAGGAGGGGAAGTAAAGACACCAGACATGACACAAGAGGGAAACTTAACAAAATAAAACAGGAAATGACAGACAAAACAGAAAAGACAGACAAATCCAGACACAGTCTGGGAGCAGACATGACACTGATGGGGGAGATGACCAAAACATAATGTCCACATGCTGATCAGGATCTTCTTCTGGATCCGGGAACTGACGCAAAATTTAACATGGACTCTTATGGGGAAAAAGTTTCAATTGTCTTCTTCTCCAAAACTACGGTTCTGATTGACTTCAGATTTGGTATACAGCTTCTGTATGATGATGTCAACACAAGGGATTGAAATTATTTCAATCCGGATCTGATTCTGGATTTGGTGCGACTTTGACAAATTTTCCCATTATAACAGATAGGAAGTGGATTGATCCAATAAATCAGTGTCAATGATATCAAGTTGGAATTTGAATTTTTTACAGATCTGATTGGAATATGACCAAAACATGGACTATTTCTGTAATAGAATAAATACACAGAACTGGGTGAGAATAAATGGCACCTGGATACATTTCCCAAAGCTTTGAATTTGGCCGGTAAGCTACAGGACCATTGGTCCGATTTTTTCTATATCCTTTTACTTTGATACTTTTTGTGGTTGTTGTTTCAGCTGGTTCTGGAATAAAGGACACGTTCTTTGTCATTTTCAGATGTTACTATTTTTCACCTGTTCAAATCGATTGAATTGAAGAAAATAATCAATAGATTAATCGATTACAAAAATAATCAATAGCTACAGCTCTAATGAGGATTACTGCCACCCTTCATCCTCTCTTATGCTTTTCTTTTTTTATTTCTTCCTTTGCCTTTTTTCATTTTTTCGATCCCTTTCCAGCCATCTTCCCTACGACATCCAAACCCCAGTTGATATTTTTGCACTTCATCCTTCTTCCTTCACGTCACATTTCCATTACCAGACAGAATGGATATGGACGACTGCCTGGATCTCATCTCGGCATCTCGCTTTTCTACATTTTCCAGAAGGTGGTCATGGTTTTTTGGTTGTGGGAGCGCTGCTGAGGGGACAGATTGGCTGCAGAGTGAGGACGGTGTCTTTAGAACAACTCATTCCCTGCCTCCTTGTCTCTTATCTCAGGTTCGACATGCTCCACTGGGTAAAAAGCCTTCTCTCTTTGCGACTAAACCTACTTGTATCTGAGTGTGGTTCAAATGCACGACAGAGGTGTGCAGCTGGAACACTGTGTTCAGGACGCGCAATGTGACTTTTTTAAGGTTGTTTCGATGCGGCGTCATGACTGACTTCAGATCAGCAGTGGTTTGTGTCAGGAATATTAAGAACGTTCTAAAGGGGTGATTAAAGACTGTTCCTTATGCACTTTCTCAGCAACAAGTCCAATTAAAAAAAAATCAGGCAAGGATCCAATTTTTTTTTTTGTTTTTTTTTGTACCATTGTGCTTTTCATTTCATTCATTTCATTTATTTCGAACAAATGAGTAAACATTTTACAACACAAATGACCTACATACAACAGGATCTGATAATGCAAATACATTCAACAGATTACTTGCAAGTTCAAATTCATTCATTTTTGCTTGAAAAGGAGTGGGAAGAAGAAAACCCATTTAACCCATAAAGACTCAAACACCCACTGGCAACCAAAATAATTTACTGATATAACAATTTAAATAACTATTGATCCACTAATCCTATCAATACATGTAAATAATGGGTGAAAAATACAGTTATTCATCTTTTCATGGTCATCAGATATGACCCATTTGGACATTCAGAGGCTCTGTAGTTACCGTGGAAACACCGTCATCTTCTACAACATTGATTGACCAGTAAAACCCGTGGAGTTGGATCAATGACAGTGGATGGACACACTTGGTTTACGTTCAGTTAATAATAGATTTGACTAAAAAAGTCCCTTTTTCCTCCAGTTTCTCTGTTTTTGATATAATGACCCTCAACTTTAATTTGAGCTTTTATGGACATCAATCATGATCAGTAAATAAAATGTAGAGAAAAAAAACCCTGATTTTCACTTATGGAAGAAAAATACTGGCCGTATTATTTGAATAAATGTGATAAATCACTTAAGAAAAGGTAAAAATAATGAAAAAAAAGGGAACTGCCACAAAAGTAGCACTGGGCCTGTATGGGTTAATCCCATCCCCATTTCTCATCAATAACCTAACATAATGACATTTCAAATACTTACTCCTGTATTTAAACTTCAAACCAGGACAATGAACAAATAGACCTGTACCAGATTAGAATAAACTAGTTCAACAGTATTTACATTATATATCCAAAATATGTGTGAAAACATAGGAACAATATACGTTCATGGTGGTATTACCATGGGTAACAACCGTTAACTTACATTATAATAATAATTGCATACCAACAATGGTAAGAAAACTGCAATAGCACTAATGGTAAAGAACAGCACATCCCAGTAATGAGAAGAACAACAGCAGAAGGTAAAGGACAACACATACCAACTTAGTGAGGAACAACAAACACACATCAACACTGTAGACAGAATATTGATGTAACATCAGTATTAAGACCTTTACCTTTTAACTGGGACCAGACCGTATGTTCATATACCAGATTAAACCTGTGGATATTTATATTGTGTTGGATGTCCAGACTGTTCCAAAGTTTCACTCCACATACAGACAAAAACATTTACGAAGAGTTCGACATTAAGGCAATGTGAAATCACCTTATCTTCTCAAATTATGAGTTCTCTCCCGAATTGTGAAAAATGTTAACGAATGTATGTGCTTTAAACATATGTAATTATGTCTATTTTTATTTATTGACCTATTTGTTCAGTTCTTTTGTTTTATTTTTTAGACACATCATAAATGTTCTTTCAAGACCAACTTAGGTTTGTTTGGATTGGTTTGAAAATGCCATGTACCTTTGAGCAAATATGGGAATTTTTTCATACAAAATTCACAAGTTTGTCAGACCCAATTTTTTGAGTGATTTAGATCATATTTGACTTTATTGTAAATTATTTTTTACTTTAAGTTAAGACATGAGATAATACTTGGTCATGTTTGTCTTCCAAACAGCAGACTGCTGTCTCTGTATCAGCCAACCTGAACTCAGTCAGTTTACAGTAACTGTGTAATAACACTAATTGTTTCTATTTTTGACCACTGTTGTGTTTCTGACATAAAACAATTCTATTTCTTCAATATTTTATTTCTTTATTGTAATACACAGCTATTTATTATAGTGGATTCCATCCATCAGCAGTTTAACATGTAATGGTGTTATTGTTTTGGTCATAAACACATAAATAAAGCTCTTTCCACAAATACAATATATCACTGATTTAAGAAATCATATCATTTCAGTGTAAACTGTAACTGTCCACTGTGGTGAATGTCATGAATCAGGGATTATATTCTTTTTAGAGAATTTGTTTATAACCACATGTCTTGGATTTGTTAAACAGGATAAACAGGATTCCTTATCAGGATAAGATAAGACTTTATTTATCCCACAGTAGGGATTTTCAAATGTCACAGCAACATTTACAGTAAAGTCAGCCTAACAAATATTAGAAAATGTAATGGAACAGTAAAGTTTTGGAGTCATTACTGCAAATAATGCTGCTTTACTCTAAGACTGAATAACTGCCCTCTGTAGTAATGTCATGCATGAAAGAGTTAAAGCTCCATTTTGGCATTTTGATGAAACTCATCGGCTAAATATGGCAGGAGGAAGGGTTGGAACTCACCAGGCTAATGCTAATACTAATTTACAGAAAACACAAACTGCACTATTTACTAACCTGTCATCTTAAACACTACCAAGTAATTTCTCCTACTTAATAAATGTTAACACAAACATTGACATTTCCATTGACATTTTCAACTCTGCAGAATGTATAAACACATAAATAACAGGCTAGCTGACTGACCATAAAATGAAATGCCACATTAATATTTACATTAACTAATGTACCTAATGCTAATGCTTATGCTAATGGAGCAGTAATCTTAAAGCCACAAACCTAACAAATATACCGAAGCTTCAAAATGACCCTCTAGCTGTCCTAGCCTGCATTTATTGAGACAGAGAGGATCATACATGGCGAAGAAAATGAGACTGAAGATGAGCCAGAGGTGAAAGGGGAAAGTCACCAAGCTAATGCTAGCACTAAATCACTGAAAGTCTAGAGTCATCACATTCTGTCACTGTGTCATGAAACTCAAACGTCTGTTTTCTATGTCTCTGGTACCAGTTTCAACACACAGGGTATGAGACAGAAACTAGTGTGAGTCCATTGCATTGTAGAAGTTGTAAACAAAAAAACAAAAAACAACACCTTAGTATGAGCCAGTTATGCTGCTAATAGAGACCAGAGTTCATGTCCTGTTTTTTGCCTTTTCTCTCTTTGTCTTTCTTATACAAGCCGTCCCTGACTGTTTTTTTTTTTCCTAAACCTAACTAAATTGTTTTCATGCCTAAAACTAACCCAATGTTACCCATGGTATTGTGAAGGCATCATTTAGACTAACCCAGGGACTAAGAGTAAGAGTATACATCCACATGTGATGGCCTGACCAAGTATAGAATGTGTAGACAGGGTAAAACAGTAAACTGCATTAAACAGTTACGTAACGCCTTTTAGGGCACTGAAATACTCTGAAATTTGTCCTCTTGCCATAAAACATCCAAGCAGCACTTGCTAAAAAGTAAACACATGCAATAAAACAAGTGTTATAAGGTCATAAACTGACAAAAATCACTCATATTCACTATTTACAGCTTCAAAATGTCTATAAAATCTGTCTGAATCACTGTATAGTTTTATAAAAACCAACATACTTCAGGACCTCACTGAGGCACAGGATTGGCCCCATATTTAATTTAAGCAGAAATTACCAATAGTAGTCACTTGCCCGATAAAGGGTTAAAGACCCACAACTATGTCAGAACTTCCAAATGTTTTTTTGTTTTGTTTTGTTTTTTTGTCTTTCCCTAATGATTTATAGCCATTTATTATAGTACTGTTGTCTGTATTTTACATTTTTCAGTATAAATCATTTGTTTTCCTATTTTTAATTTACTACAGATGTAGATGGTCATAAAAGCTCAGAGTCAATTTAAAGGTTATAAGATCAAATCAGAAAAAAAACAGGAAAAAGTGAGTTGTTCAGCAAAATATAAGATGAACATCAAAAGAAACTTATCACCACTTCTTTGTTGTATGTAATAAATGTCTTTTTTTTTAATACTCTCCTGATCTCAATCCCATTGAACATCTGTGGGATATTCTTGGTAGATCCATGTATGCTAGGCATCCAGCACCTGGCAACTGCCAGATGCTCATACAGGCCCTTCAGGAAGAGTGGGACAACATCCCCCAAGATAGGATCAGGAGGTTAGTCCAGAGTATGTGCAGAAGGTGCGCAGCCTGTGTTAGGGCTCAGGGAGGACACACCCAGTATTGAGGACATTGATCTGGACCATTTGGTGGGCTTCCCTAATCTGAATGACAAATGGCATGGCATAACAAATGACCACTAGGGTTAGGGTTAGGGTTAGGGTTATGTCATTTGTTATTCCATGCCGTTTGTCATTCGGATTAGGGAGGCCCCATTTGGTCAATCTTTGACCTGCTGTGGATTAATAATGTTGCTTGTTGCTAAATGTGAACTTTGTTGAACTACCCTTTGTCATATTTTACATTATCCTCTGGATACTCATCCACTGTTTTGTTGTTTGTTGTATTTTGTTTGTAAATTAAATGTTTTTTTAAGAACAAGAAAGAATTTGTTTTCATATTTAATAAAATGGTGTGAAATGGCATCACATAGAATATGTGATAAGTTTCTTTTGATGTTCAGTATATCATTACAGAAATTACCAAAATTTGTTATTTTCCCGATAAATGTTAACAGGTTTAAGGTCAGTGTAACTTTTTAACCACAGCTATAGAATGTGTGTGTAATTCAAAAAGGGTCACTAGAACTCTTATAGGAGTGTCCAAACAAAGTGAGACTGGAGTAAAAAAAAAAGTTATTTTTTTATGAATGAGTTGAATGGAATCAGTTAGAAACAGGATTTTTTTCGAAGCCATCATCTTGTCTGCCATTGCTATTGTATTACACCTAAAGATACTTCCACACATAATCCACGTACTGATAAAAGGTCATGTCAAGTCAGTGTTATTTAGACCCATGTCACAAATCACAGACTTGTCTCAAGGGGCTTTACAATCTGGACAATAGATGACAGTGTCAGAGGGTGAAGGACACACGGAGCCTCAATAAAAAGGCCCTCAATGCCTTTTTGTAAGTCACAGCGCTGTCCATGGTGCTGAAAGCAGACAGCCACTTATTTCAGCTGACTGATGGCTGATGTTTGGGCTCTGCCTCTGTGCTGCAGTTATTGTCACTCTAACAGCAGGAAACAAGAGCTGTCAGAGATATGACAGAGCAGCAAAGAAAAAAAAAAATAACTGGATCACCACAGATTCCCTGAGCAGATACGGCTGAATGAAATGTCAGTCTGATGACCACCGAAAATCAGAGGGGGCAAAAGGACGGATGTGTAAAAGCAGACTGTGGTAAAAGTGATAACAGTCTTAAGTCGGCCTTTCAAGGACATTTATATTGCCTGTTTGTGTCTAAAGTGAACTGATCCTCACATGATATAATGTCAGTGTAATGAAATGACATGTTACAACTGTTAAAGCATTCTCACTTCAAGTCCAGTCAAAAACAACAAGACTGAAAATGACAAGCATTGACTTCAGTTTTCAATTTCAGCAGCAGAAACAGTCTCCCTCTACTGTTTTAGTTTCTTACATCTTAAACATGATTTTGGTCTTCTAAATCTTTCATGTCATATTCATCTTGTTGTTTTTATGCTTTTTTTTCATCTTAATGTATCTTTTACACGCTCTCACTTTTATATCATATATATTTTTGCCTCATTATATTGTTAATGTCATTTTTGTCTTGTCTTTACTGAGTTTATGTACCCATTTTTTGGGTGTTTTATGTCTTTGATCTACTTTTTGCCTTCTTGAATCTTTTACATGCTTTTCATGTTGTCGCAACTTTTTTTTCCTTATACTTCATTTTCATCTTGTTCTATTTGTCATGCAAATGTAACAAGATGAAAAATAAGAAAGAAAATGGTTGTTGGTATTGAAAATCTGCATCAAAATAAGTTGAAGTATCAGATGCTAACAGAAAACCAAATGGTTGAACTTAAGAGTATAAAATCTATAACATCTCAAGCATTTCCCATGCAATCTTTCCATTTTCCTTCCAGTAACCCTTAAACACCCACAACTGTTTTTGTTTGTAACGTCCAGATGATTTTTTTTGTCTTTCCCAAGAGATTTATCACCATTTATTATAATATTATCCTATGCATTTTTGCATTTTTCAGTGAAAATAGGATATTTTGGTATATCTAATTTAGTGATCATGTAGGTTTGGCGTTTTTTTACTGTTTTTTTCAGTTATAGTTTGGGTCTTTCTGGGTTAATGGGCTGTTCTGTGCACAGGCATCTTTCACATTCCTAAAAATGCCAATGAGTAAAACGCTGCAGAAGGGCTGAAAATGCACCGCCTATATGGAAAAGAATCACTGTGTGGTTCTGATTATGATACATACCTTTCATATTTGCGTACAGAGCGTTCTCGTCTTTCATCGGAGTGTACTCAGACAGTTGTCCTGAAGAGGCCGACTTTTCTGCCTCAACACTTGAAATGTGTCTACGTGCTCTTTATTTGTACGTGGGTGCGAGTGTGTGCACATGTCAGCAGCGGTTGACTTTATGTTCACTTAAGCGCTCTCTGTTATTACATGTGTGTGCTTTTCAGGAGGCTTTTGGGTGCAGGCTGCAGCAGACGTTCATCCAGTATCGACTATAATGTGGAATCAGCCCACGCATGGCTGAGCGCAGTCAATGAGCGCCAGTCTGATTCCTGCTTCAAAGTACCGGGGATACAAGGGCTGCACGCTGTAGGACTTTGTCAATGTGTTCCAGTCCCATCTGCTGTTCCCGGAGCTCCTATAAACCCATAGACGTTCACAGCCAATAATAACACTAAGAAGTGAAGGGAACCTAACTGGAAAAAGAGACATTCTACAGAAAGGAAAGGAAAGGAAAGGAAAGGAAAGGAAAGGAAAGGAAAGGAAAGGAAAGGAAAGGAAAGGAAAGGAAAGGAAAGGAAAGGAAAGGAAAGGAGGACCCACCATAGGAGAGGGGAAAGGGAGAGGAGAGGAATTAAAGGTAGAGGAATGAAAAAAATCTGGGAGGAGATGAAGCAAAAAGGAGACGGCAAGAGAAAAACAGAGAAGAGGCTGTGGGAGATGAATACAAAGAGGAAGGAGACAAAGGAGTAAGGGGAAAGGATGTGGGAGTAAAGAGCAGAGCAGTGAGGAAACAAAGAAAGGAAGGAAGAGAGAGGGAAGAATAATAAAGGGGTCTAGAAAAGAAGATAAAAACCAGAGGACAGGACAAGAAACAAGGAGACAAGACAGGAAACAAGAGAGAGGAGGTAAGAAGATGAGAAATGAAATAAGAAGGAAGGGATGGAAAGTAGAGAAGAAGAAAAAGAAAAGAAAGAATAAGGCACCCAAGGAACTATGAAACAGAGAGGAAAGGACAGAGAATGAAAAGTTAGGAGATAAGGTGAGAGGAGAAAACAAGAATAAAGTATAAGAGATGAGAGAAAAGAATACAACAAGAGAGGAGAGGAACCAGACAACGAAAGAAGAGGAAGGGAAGAACATGTAAGAAGAAGAGAGGAAACACAGATGAGTGAAGAAATGAGACTGGGCCGGTGGACTGATGAATGCATCTTATTGACACACTGTGGACGCTGACGTTTGGACTGAATAACTGGCTCCGCCCACTGATCCTGACCCTATAGGCCAGTGCAGTCAGGACCAGCCCTGGTCCAATCAGCACGGCTGTGGGTTGGCGTGGCGCCGCCCACCGGCCTGTAGCCGCTGTGTGTTTGATGCTGATGCTGATTGTGGTTGGCTGCTGCTCCACATACAGCCGCGGGGCTACACATTTATCAGCTGGTAATCAGCTGGCCTCTTCGCCCGCCGCCTGTCTGTGTGCTGTACGCAGCGCAGCGCACGATCAGACATGACAGCGCATCACATCATCGTATGAGCAGCAGAACGCCGCCGCTCATGTATGTGCAGTTTAGAGGAGTTTAATGTAGACGTACGTAGAACTGATGAATCTGTCCACACACACTGGCTCCATTACAGGGATAAGACAGATGTCCTTTAACCCTTTAGAGGGCACTCAGTGAAATACTCTGAAATTCAAAAATTCAACCTTATTATAGTTTTTGTTATTGATATTGTTATTGTTATGGGACATCGTCATCCACCTCCTCGTCGGTTGCTGTGACAACAGTCTCCCTCCTCTTGCCATAAAACACAGGTGTCAAACATGCGGCCCGGGGGCCAAATCCGGCCCACCAGAGGGTCCAGTCTGGCCCTTGGGATGAATTTGTGAAATGCAAAAATTGCACTAAAATATTAACAATCCTTTTAGTTCAGGTTCCACATTCAGAACAATTCAATCTCAAGTGGGTCAAATCAGTAAAATACTCTCAAAATAACATAGAAATAATGTCAACTTCAAATGTTTCTCTTTGTAAATGTAAATATTTTCATGTATTTACACTAAAACAAAGTATAATGTTGCAAAAAATGTGAATAACCTGAAATGTCTTAAGAGAAGGATGACACGGTGGTTCAGTGGTTAGCACTGGTGCCTCACAGACAGAAGGTCCTGGGTTCGATTCCAACACCAGTCGATGGGGGTGGGACCTTTCTGTGTGGAGTTTGTGTGTTCTCCTCGTGTCTGTGTGGGTTCTCTCCGGGTACTCTGGCTCCTCCCACCATCCAAAGACATGCACTGATAGGTTAATTAGTTAATCTAAATTGTCCATAGGTGTGAATGTGACAGTGATTGTTTGTCTCTATATGTTCAGCCCTGAGATGAACTGGTGAAATGTCCAGGGTGTACCCCGCCTTCGCCTGTAAGTAGCTGGGATAGGCTCCCAGCGACCCCCGTTCGGAACCTTTTATGTGAGGAGGCAGGACTTTTGTTGCCCGCACCGGAACCGGGCCTGGATGACGGCCTGGTGTCTGCTCTACCACTAGATGCACAAGTGTCGCTACGGAACATATCAAATACGTGACATTCCTGTAAATGAATCACATGCTGTGGACAAATGTTTGAGCAGATTGGAGGGATTTCACCCTTTAGAAGAAATGGAAGCTTTGACAGTGTTCCACTGAACCTGGTGTCTTCTTTTTGGACCGTTTCTGCCTCAGCGCCATGTTGGCTACGTTCTGACCAGAACAATGCAGCGTGCATGTGACATCATCACGCATGCGCAATGAAGGTGGAATCAATAAGCAGAATCGTTAAGCAGGCAGGCAGATGATTCCAAGGAATTGAGCTACTGGGAACTGGTTCTCAAAAAGAACCGGTTCTTGATTCCCATCTCTATTGATAGGATTAGTGGATCAACAGGTATCCAACAGTTTAGATCAGTAGATGGTTTTGGTCGGTGGTGGATGTTTGGGCCTTAATGGGTTAATGTAGACTGAATTGTAACTATCAAAGGGAGTCTGTGCTCCTAAAGGCACATTTTGACCAATGGGATCCACTCAAGTTGCTTTGACTTTACTTGACTGGGCTTAGTTTTAGTGATATGAGACCCGTCAACTCATCTCTACACAGTCTCATGTCAGTTTGCAGCATTTTTTACAGTACATGACGTTTTTATTGTCAAACTCCCACTTTTTCTATAGAAGTTCACAATTTCCAACTGCAGAAAAAGCAGGTGAAATGGAGGCCTGGCCACCGAGCTGCGACAGCAGCTCATTTGTAGCTGAAGCACTTCAGTCAATACAGTCAATAGTAGTAAAGTAGCTGCCGTTCCCTCAGGGAGTCGTTTCAGCCTGGTCTGAGGCTTCCTACCCGGCACACTCGGTCTTTTTATGACTGTTTTGTCAGGGAGCATGTACAAAAAGCTTCATCTGAAATAATAAGAGACACATGGCATCACACTGGGCCATCAGCCACCATCAGCCTGCAGTCCCTGGGAGGAGCTGAACAAACGCTGCAAAGGAAATGTTCAAGCAAGAAGTACAAGCCGGGTTCGGACCACAGTCACTGCGCATTCTGCCTTCATGTCAGTGTTTTTCAGTGGTCGTTAATTCATTGATCCAAAGACTTGCACTGCACTGAAATATCTATATCAGTGGTTCCAACCTTTTTTGGCTCATGACCCCATTTTAATGTCACAAATTTCTGGCGACCCCAGACATTCAAAACTAAGACTTTTTTTTTTGGCTAAAATTAATTTATTTTTGATCATGTAATAGTTTGCTATACTATGTTGCAAATAAAAATTAATTTTAGACACATTTAGTCTATATAATATATATTATTATGGATGGAGGCAGAAAATCCAGGTGTAGATTACTGCACAAAGGGAGAATTTTATTTTCCTTGGTCAGGATATGTACAGTCAGTCCAGCTGTGATTTACAAGGAGGACAATTAATACTGAACAAACAAGAACTGAAACTATGAATTATGAAAGAGCTGCAACATCTGAAACTGACCACAATGAACATTTGACAGATCAACAGTCGTGCTGCAGTTTCAGCTTCTCAGTTTTTCATGTGTTTTATGTATTGTGATTGTCTCTGTCAACTCACCATATTTCTTATTTATTTATTTTTATTTATTTATTTTTTTTATCAATTGCTAGAAATTTCAGGCAACCCCATTTGAATTCCAGGCGACCCCAAGTGGGGTCCCGAACCCCAGGGTTGAAAAACACTGATCCAGTTAATGGATGGAATGGCAGTTAATTTGTTCCAGATATTCATAATTATATTAAGGTGCTTGTAATAAATATAAAAGTTTTTAAAAGAGCTACAAATGCGAGGTTAACTTATGTCGTACATTCATAATCATTTGTTAACAATAACAGTTCAGTGAAGGTTTAAGATTAATACACAACCCAATACACATCTACAGGCAGTTAACTGCACACTTTACTATAACTAGTTGAAAGGGCGTTTGCAATGCTGTAATTAGCGCTTAGTCTTATCAATATAGAACAATGTTATTAAGACCATTCTAAGGATTTGTTCAGGCTTTATTACTTATTACATAACTGTTCCATTACAAAGCCCCTGATGCAAAGTGTTATCCAGGGTCCAAACGGGAGCATTTCAGTTCATGTTGGTGGTCACATGAATCCAAAATCTCTACACTTTAAGTATGTTTCTTTAATTAATCTATTTTTTATTTAATTTCTTTCTAATGCCATGTTAGTGACCTGTTTGAGCTGAAGTTACTCAGTTCAGTGTCACAACAAAAGTGAGTCTTTTCCAAAATGTAAATAAAACAGGCATAACTAACGTTGTTCATGTCTCTATCATTGTCATTGTTTGTCAGTGACTTAGTGAACATGTTATTACAATATCTGCCCTATTCTATGTTCAGTACTTATGATTTGAATGTGCTTTTTTAAATATTCTTACACCAAATTTTTCAGTGCAGCAGATTACTAGTGTTGCACACCAAAGTTATTATCATTAATGAAAACTAACGAAATGACAAAAACTAGAATTGTAAAAACATTTTCGTTAACTGAAATAAATAAAACCTATAATTAATAGAAAAAAAACTAACTGAAACTGTATTGTGTGTTTACAAAGCTAACTAAAATGTATAAAAATTATGGATAAAATTCCCTTCGTTTTCATCTTCGTCAATGTTGGATTGATATAAAATTGATTTATTCCCCTCAAGCAAATTTTGCTAGCAGCACCATGTGATATTTAACAGTCCGTCACTTGTGGTTTAGAGTCGTCTTCTGGTCCCCACTCTACCTGGAAACATGGAGACTAAAGTTGGGAGAAAGCAGCAGAGTCCTGTCTGGGATTTATTAGAATACGACGGAGAAGAAGAGAAAAGATATTAAAAAAAAACTAAAACTAAACTAAAACTAAGCATTTAGAAAATAACAAAAACTAATAAAAATAAAAACTAGCAAACCTGCTCTAAAACTAATTAAAAACTAACTGAATTAGAGAAGAAAAAAGTCAAAACTAAATAAAACTAAACTGTAATGAAAAATCCAAAACTATTAGAACCTTGTTGCAGACTGGTAGCTGCATTAGCAGACAAAAATTTGGGCACCTTTTGAAAAGTAAAATACTTTGGTGATTTTGTTTTATTTGAAAAGTTCTACATACAATACAGTTTTGTGGGGTCTGGAAAAATGACGATACTAACAGAAACATTACAGCATAATTACTAAAAAACAAACAAACAAATAAATAAATAAATACCATTTTGTGGCATGTGTAAACATTTTAGCATTCTGTACACTTAGTACACACGTTATTTCCTGCATTTTTAGAATTGAAAAATTAACAATAGGCAAGGCAGGGCAGGTTTATTTATATAGCAGATTTCATGTACAAGACAATTCAAGGAGCTTTATATAAAACATTAAAAGCAGGGGTCTCAAACATGCGTCCCACCAAAGGTTTCAGTCCGGCCCATGGGATGAATTTGCAAAGTGCAAAAATTCCACAGTCAAGGCTGTGGAACTCATTTTAGTTCAGGTTCCACATGCAGACCAATCTGATCTACAGTTAAATAATAACAGCAGAATGACCGACAGAAAAGAATGACTCCATATTATTACACTATGCCTATAAATAATGACAAATTTTTGTCATTGTTTTAGTGCAAAAAATAACATTAAATTATGAAAATATTTACATTTACAAACTATCCTGTAACAATAAAATGTGAATAATCTGAACAAATATGAACAACCTGAAATGTCTAAAGAAAATTAAGCACAATTTAAACTCTTTTCTGCCTGTTCCTCAGTGTTGAGTGTCATTGTAGATCTGATCCATAATGCACATGTAGAAATGATAAGTTGAGGCAGAATATTGTTAAAATTGCACTTATTTTTTTTTTAAGAAATGTCAGTTTTTTCAGGTTATTCACATCTTTTTTTGTTTGGATAGTTTATAAAAGTAAGTATTTTTTTTTTAATTTAATGGGGGTTTTTTTGTTTAGTTTTTTTGTTTGCACTAAAACAAAGACAAAAATTCTGAGTTGTCATTATTTATAGGTTATTATGTTAACCCTTTCATGCATAGTGGTCACTACAGTGGACAGTTATTCTACTGCTCTTCTCTTGTATATTCATTGGTTTTGCTGTTTTAGATCCATATCAGCCAACACAGTGGACACTTATGCACCATGTAACTTTGCTGTTCTTGATAAACCTGATCTGCAGTAACACGTTTCAGTGTAAATCAACTGTTATTAGACTGTAATTATCTTTTTTTTTTAACAAAATGGGTATTTTTGCATATTATCCCCATGAAGTGAGTAATAACTAGTATTAGAGTATGTTTAAATATGAGAAAACATCAGATTAGCAGCATTAAAGTGTTTTTTTTTTCATAGTTTTCACAGTGTACCAGTAAATACACGTTTCTTGGCTTCAAAAATTAAACGCATCATATCCATTTGAGTGGACATTTTTGCAGCTCCATGAAAAATAGGTTCATAAATAGCTGTCAATCGCATTGTTTTTTGTTTTTTTTTCCATGCCTAAAGAGGAATTAAAACGGGGGAAAAATCATGAATAAGGTTCTCATAATTCATACATGAAAGGGTAAATATTTTACTGGTCTGGCCCACTGGAGATCAAATTGGGCTGAATGTGGACCCTGAAAGAAAATGAGTTTGAGAGCCCTGATTAAAAACATTACAGCAGAAGCAATAAAAAGTATAGGCATGAGAAAAACAAAGAAAACAAAACAAAATCAGTTAAGTAGATAAAACAGATAAAAACTTTAAGCTTAAAAGCTATAGCTATATATGAACAATAGCTGCTTCTCGTTTAGGTCAAGTGTCTGAACAGCTGTTGAGTTGAAACTGGAATGTCACTCAGTCTTTTCCTGTCCTCAGGAGGAACTGGGGACATTTCTCTACATGAAGAGAAGCCTGACATAAAACATGGCAGAGTGTGAGCTGCTAGCGGCGGTCCCTCTTGGCAGCGACATCCCTCTAATGGGGAGCAAGAGGCTGGGGGGTGGGGGGGCAGGGGGAGGTGGAGACTGAGCCGGGTTGCCAGAGCACAGGTTAATCCACTAATTGGGAGCAAAGGGAGATGGGTTGCCAGATTGTGATGGCCACCAGGAGGGGCCGTTTAAGGGGGACATCTGTTCCTGCTGGAGAACAGCCGCCCTCACAGCTTCCTCGTTTCCTCTGACGCTCATCTTCTTTATACAAAATTCTGACAGTAAAAGGACCCCCCCACCCTGGACCCCCATCCCACCTTCCAGAGTCAAGTACTGTATGGGATGAGTCTGCTGTCATGTTTGGAGCAGAAGCAGAGGTCTGGTTTGGATGAAAGGGTTCAAGGAGTTGGTTTGGGCTCAGTCTTTCTTTCAGATGGATAAGTGCTTGTGTTGCCAGGAATGTTGTGTTTAGTAAAGCCAGGCTGCTACTGCGTCTGAAACTAGCAATTATCAACAATATGTTCTGTGACTTAACATGCTTCACTGAGCTATACTTCAGCCAGGACTCGCTTCAGTTTCATCAGTAACATTTGGCCAACGTCGAAGACATGAACACAGCTTATTCTTTAACCCTTTCATGTGCAGTGGTCACTCCAGTGGACAGTTGTTCTCCAGCTGTTCTCTTGTATATTCATGGGTTTTGTTGTTTTAGTTCCATATCAGCCAACACAGTGGACGCTCATACACCATCCCATGCACTGACATTCAGACCATTACTGTACCTTTGCTGTTCTTGATAAAACTGATCTGCACTAACATGTTTGAGTGTAAATCACTTATTTGTTAGACACAAAGGTTTTTTTTGCATGTGATCTCCATAAAGTGAGTAATAACTAGTATTAGAATATGTTAAAATGGGAGAAAACATCAGATTTGCAGCATTAAAAATGTTTTTATTTCATTGTTTCCATATCACTTTCTTACGGAACAGGATTAGGGCCACTGGACTTTAATCTCAGAATTTGGACTTTTTTTTCCTCAGAATTCTGACTTTAAACTCAGAATTCTGACTTTTTTTCATAATAATAATTAAAAAAAAATACATACAATATATTGGACCTTATTTTAATTTATTGTATGTTTTTCCAGTAGCCCTAATCCTCTTCTGTACTTCCTGATATTGGGTTTTAAACCATGTTTCTTTACTTCAAAAATTAAATGCATGGACATTTTTGTAACTCCATGAAAAAAAAAAATGATCGGATTGTTTTTGTTTTTTTTGTTTTTTGTTTTTTCATCTCTAAGGAGGAATAAAAACACTCAAGAAAAAAAAAATCTTGACTAAGGTTCTCATAACACATGCATGAAAGGGTTAAGGTCTCTTGGAACGAAGTATAAACAGTCACTGGTTCGATATTATCTAGGCTTGTGATTCACAATCAATCAAAGAGAGAGCAGAGAGGAGGACAGACATGAGGAGGAGGAGAGAGGAGGACAGACAGGAGGAGGAGCAGAGAGGAGGACAGACAGGAGGAGGAGGAGAGAGGAAGACAGACAAGAGGAGGACAGACATGAGGAGGAGGAGGAGAGAGGAAGACAGACAAGAGGAGGAGGGGGAGAGAGGAGGACAGACAGGAGGAGGAGCAGAGAGGAGGACAGACAGGAGGAGGAGCAGAGAGGAAGACAGACAGGAGGAGGAGGGGGAGAGAGGAGGACAGACAGGAGGAGGAGCAGAGAGGAGGACAGACAGAAGCAGGAGGAGAGAGGAGGACAGACAGGAGGAGGAGCATAGAGGAGGACAGACAGAAGCAGGAGGAGAGAGGAGGACAGATGGGGAGGAGGAGAGAGGAGGACAGACAGGAGGAGGAGGAGAGAGGAGGACAGACAGGAGAAGGAGGAGAGAGGAGGACAGACAGGAGGAGGAGGGAACTCCAGAAAAATGTGATTTTCGTGCAGGTGTTATAAAGAAACGGACCAGACATTTCCAACAAAACTCCCTCCATGACAGTGAGTTTGTAGTACAGTTTTGAGATTTCCATCCCTCTGACTGTAACCCATTTGGTATTTCCTCTTGCAGGTCCCTCTGCCATTGATTTTTTGCGTGAAAATATATCTCCTTGTATTTTTGTGTTGTTTATCTCATTGAACCTCTCTAGGCGTCTACCAGTATTTGCATTAGATGAGAGGGAGTCTCTGTCACAGAACATTGTATTTCCTTTACAAAGTAATCACAGAGCTGGAGATACCTGAAAAAATTATGTTTACTAAGTCCAAATTGGAGAGAAAGATTTTGAAAGCTGTCCGTCTGTCCTTTGTGTTGTTGCACCTTTAATTGTAAGCAGACATCCCATCAGTCGGTACTGGATTGACCTCAATAAAGTTGCCTGATGTTTGTTGTATTATGAAAGAAAGCCAAGATTAAAGTGAATATTTGCATGCTGGTCACTTATGTTCACAAACTAATTACACATGTTTCAAAACAAAGATAATGAGCATTGTGAGCTCACCACAATCTGCAGCGCGTAAATGGAGCATTGTTACAAATTAGCATATAAAGGATTAAATGATTTTGTTGCTAAATGAAGCTGTTCTCATTCTGTGCATGTGACTCCTCAGGATATGCCATCCTTCAGGCCATCATGGAGAAGGCGGGACAAAACAACTGGCAGGTCAGCGCCATCTGTGTAGAGAACTTCAATGACGCCAATTACCGGCGACTGCTGGAGGATCTGGACCGACGACAAGAGAAGAAGTTTGTCATTGACCTGGAGGCGGAGAGGCTGCAGAACATGCTGGAACAGGTGATGGCGCCGTGACATCAGCATTGGCATTTTTTTAAATTCAACGCCTAACACTGATTCATCCATCCAGAATGTTGGAATACAGCACAGGTGTCAAACATGCAGCCCGGGGGCCAAATCCGGCCCGCCAAAGGGTCCAGTCTGGCCCACGGGATGGAATTTGTGAAATGCAAAAATTACACTGAAGGTATTAACAACACTGGTCTACAAGGAAAATGCTTCCAGAATAAAAGTAATGAAATTTTATCTCATGAGAGTCACTGATAAAGAAAAATCATGTAAAAAATGCTGGTTGGCTGAACTTTCCAAGATACAGCCTTGGGTCAAAATGTGAAATTCAAGAATTAACAAGAGAATGGGTTTGACTCAAAAGGAATATTTGTCTCAGAGCTACAAGATCTACTTCAAAACACTGTCTGCACATTAGAATACATTCACTTTACAGGTTCTATTTAGTGGAAGATTTATAAAACTATTATATAAATGTACATAAACCAATATATATGTGGAATAACACCTAATCATATACCTTGAAAACATCAGCAAACCGGCACTTTTGTCATTTATTTTCCAATTAATCTTATTAAAATACGTAACATTTAGCACATGTAATCTCTGAAGCAAATCTTTTTTTTTTTTTTTAATGTAGACCAGTGCAATCAGTGGTGTCAAAATCATTTTAATTCAGGTTCCACATACAGACACATACAGTCCAATTAGATTTCAAGTGGGTCAGAACCAGTAAGATATTATCATAATAACCTATAAATAATGACAACCCCAAATTGTTTCTTTGTTTTTTTAGGTGTAAAAACGTAAAATTACATGAAAATGTTTACATTACCAAACTATACTTTTACAAAAAATGGGAATAACCTGAACAAATATGAACAAACGGAAATGTGTCAAGAAAAGTAAATGCAATTTGACCAATATTCTGCCTGTTACTAAATGTTTTGTGTGATTGTAACGCACATGTGTAAATGATAAACTGATGAACTGAGGCAGAATATTGTTAAAATTGCATTTGTTTTTCTTAGGACAATTCAAGTTGTTGATGTTATTCAGATTTTTACGGGAACTTTGTAGATATAAACCTGATCATAATATAATTTTACTTTTTCCCTGTTATTATTTTACTGGTCCGGCTAACTGGAGATCAAATTTGGCTGAAAGTGGCCCCTGAACTAAAATGAGTTTGACCCCCATGGAATACAGTGTACTGGACGTAGATTCATAGATTGGTGTTACAAGGCTGGTTTCAACTTCTGAAGCTGCAAATATGGTTTGAACAGACTTTATTTTATTATGATCCAGAGAGCCAACAGTCTGCTACCCACAGATATACAACAAAAGCCCAAACAAGTGTGTCTCAGTATGAACACAGGAGCATTCAGATGGATTTCAATGAGTTCAACCAAAAGAGAACCACATTTATTTTGAAACAAGATCTAGATTTGTAATAAATCAGTGAGCTGCGCTTTACCATACATACATATGCACTTTATTATGCATTTTATTCTGCTCGGCTGCTAAGGAAGGTCTTTTAAAAGGTGAATGTGTTTTAAGTGTCTTACTTCTGTATGTGTTTTTTTATGTCTGTTTTTTATATATTTAACTTTTCTTTTCTTTTTTTTTTACTGGGACCTGAGTACACATTTCGTTCTTCCTGTGCTACAATGAATGACTGACAATAAATTAGGGATGCACCGATACCACTTTTTTCCAGACCGAGTACAAGTACTTACATTTGAGTACTTGCCAATACCGAGTGCTGATATGAGTACTTAATAATCCCATTCCAGTTCTTAGTTCCTTTTGTAAATGTGCTTTATTGTCGTTGTCATTAGTCTCACTTGAACAAAGTGCTGCTACTGACATTTAATGTTGGAATGAGCATTTCTCAGTCAATCCACCAGGGGGCGCTGCTCTGAATTACCCATACTGGAAAAATAACACAAAGAAAACTAAAGTTTTTTGAGAAGAAGAAAGTCAGTAATAATAAACATGGAGTCGACAGAGGTAACACTAACGTGATACTAATGTTGATACTGATGAGGGTAGTTGTCCTAAATGTGTCAGTAGTTTTTCTCTGACTCTCACAGTGGCTCTTTGAACAGATCCTCTACCTCCACGGTTCTGCTGGTATTCTCCGTCTGGGTACGCATCCTCCAGCACCTGGAAAACGGATGGAATGTACGCAGAGGACGAACAGAATACTCCATCTGTGTCTTTAATGTAACTTTCAGTCAGTGTTACTTTTGTCACCGTCATTTATTTCGTTAAATCTCCACATTGCTGACATTACTCCTCCGCTGCGTACCAAAGTTATTATCGTTAAAGAAAACTAACAAAATGGCAAAAACTAGATTTGAAAAAACATTTTCGTTAACTGAAATAAATAAAAACTATAATTAAAAGAAAAAACGATAACTAACTGAAACTATTGTGTGCGTACAAAACTAACTAAAACGTATAAAAATTCTGGATAAAATTCCCTTCGTTTTTGTCTTTGTCAGTGTCGGATTGATATGAAATTGACTTATTTCACTCGAGCAGTTTTAGCCGGTGGCACCATTTGATATTTAACAGTCCGTCACTTCTTGTTTAGAGTGGTCTTCTGGTCCCCACTTGACCTGGAAACATGGAAAATAAAGTTGAGAGAAAGCAGCAGAGTCCTGTCTGGGATTTATATGAATATGATGACAAGGAAGATAAAAGATATGAAAAACTAAATCAAATACTAAAACTAAACTAAAACTAACCATTTAGAAAAAATCAAACACTAATAAAAACTAGCAAACCTGTTCAAAAAATGAATTAAAACTAACTGAATTAGAGAAAAAAAAATTTAAACTAAATAAAACTAAACTATAATGAAAAATCCAAAACTATTAGAACCCTGCTGCGTACCTGTTGCACTTAACTGCGAATGTCACGCTACCGTAGGTGGTATCGGTGCGGTTGTATCGAAGAACTTTTACGAGTACGAGTACAAGTACACAAACTGAGTATCGGATCCGATACCCGATACTGGTATTGGTCTCAGTGCATCCCAATAATAAATGAACCTTGAACCTTTGTCACAATATCTGGTTCAAGGAAAGGTGTGATCATACTTGGATTGTCAGGTTGTTCTATTGTATGGTGTGTGTGGGTGTACATGGGTGTGCAGATGTGGGTTGGTGTACAGATCAAGGTTATTATCATTAATGAAAACTAACAAAATGACGAAAACCACAACTGTAAAAGCATTTCCGTTAACTGAAATAAATAAAAACAATAATTAATAGAAAAAAACGATAACTAACTGAAACTGTATTGTGTGCTTATAAAACTAAAACGTATAAAAATTATGGATAAAATTCCCTTCGTTTTCATCTTTGTCAATGTCGGATTGATATGAAATCGATTTATTTCCCTCAAGCAATTTTCTCTGCTGTCACCATCTGATATTTAAGGGTCTGTCACTTGTGGTTTCCAGTCGTCTTCTGGTCCCCACTCTACCTGGAAACATGCAGACTAAAGTTGGGAGAAAGCAGCAGAGTCCTGTCGGGGATTTATTTGAATACGACGGAGAAGAAGAGAAAAGATATGAATAAAACTAAACTAAAACTAAGCATTTAGAAAATAATGAAAACTAATAAAAACTAACAAACCTGCTCTAAAAATGAATTAAAACTAACTGAATTAGAGAAAAAAAAGTCAAAACCAAATAAAACTAAAGTATAATGAAAAATCCAAACTATTCTAACCTTGGTACAGATGTAGGTATAAGTGGGTGTGTGTTTCTGTGTGTATGTGACTGTATGTGTGTGGGTGTACAGGTTTGTAGGGGTGTGTTTGTGGGTAATTACAATCTATATTGTGTAACATGTGATTAGGCACTAACAGCCTGAGGACTGGAGAAGCAGTGGCTTCTTCCCACTCCCTTTCAGGCACAACAGTTGTTCCTTTTTCTGTTGTTCTATTTTTTATTTTTTTTGTCTTGTTTTATTTTTTTCCCTAGGTTTTGTATTATGTTTTTGTCTGAAATAAACTAAACTAAACCTTGTAGACACAACAAGATGCACCGACCAGGGAGGTGAAATAACATGAATAAAACCCCACCTATTCAATGAATACACTGAAAATCCATCTTTTACCATGAAAACTAACAAACTAACAACATCACATAGATTGGCCAAGCAGAAAAAACAACTGTAAAAAATATACAGTCCATCAGATATAGTACTTTATAACGTTCACTATAACCCAAGGGGTGCTGCTTAAGGGCCTTGTCTTATTAGTGTTCTGCTGTAGAATGCTGTTTCAGGCGGTCTGATAATATCAAATTAACTTCATAACATGAGCTCATGGTTCAGGTGCACTAAAGCTTTCTGAGTCGGACTGACTTTCCTACTCCTTCCCATAGCCCCTCCTGTGTTTTCCCCAATTCTGCACTGTGCAGGGTCAATCCAACCTTAAATAAATTATGTTCCTGTCGAACTAAATTGCAGATCCGGCTAGAAAACAGGGATTGCAAACATCTGCTAAGGCAGCTGAATTCCACACAACACACTCTCATCCATACTAACTTCCATATACCATCCTCTGCAATCATAATGGCTTCAAGGACATGATGAATAGTAATGACTTCCTATTATTCCTGTCACCCTTCGAGGTCAAACTCAGGGCTTTTTAGATCTTGGCCTTTTACATGAATCTTTGTAGAAGTAAAAAAAAAAAAAAAATTAACTCACAGGGCACAGACTAATTTTCTTTTGAGAATTAGTCCAGCTATGCAAGGCTAAATGAATTTGTCTATACAAACAATAAAGATGAACTTTACTTGTACTTAGGGATGTAATGATTACCGGTATAACGATAAACCACGGTAAAATTGCAGACGGTTAGTATTACCGTTTAAATTCGAATTATCGTGATAACTGTGTTTGATTACTGCACTTTTCTGGAGAAAACGCCTATGGAAAGATCTGCTTTTATGTCAGATATTTGAGCATAGTTTTAATTTTTTACAATTTTGATTTTCTATGCCTAATATTTGGAACCAATATTCACTTTTAAAGTCTTTGAAAAGGTTCGTTAAGCATCTGTGTGATATTTATGCAATAAATCATTTACATTTTTCAAATAGGATTTTTTTTTTTTCATGTGTGTTTTTTGTCCTTTTGTGTTGATATAGTTGGTTAAAGTGAAAAAATAATAGGCAGATGATATAGATGAAGTTGTGCTGAATAAACAGTTCCCAAACATGGGTATAGTAAACATTTGTTTATATAGTATATAAAGGCAAAATCAAAAGGACTGAAAAATGGACAAAATAGGCTCAGACCACTAAGGGTTAATATTTGAATGTTTCTGCAACAGAAGGTACATTGTGCCAATTATTATTATTATTATTATTAATATTATTATTATTATTATTATTATTATTATTATTATTATTATTATTATTATTATTTTGTTTGTTTTTGTTGGTTTTTTTTTTCAAGGTACAATTTGGTTAAATTATTTCAGTGTGTGTATCAGTTCTTTTTGAACATTTTGGGCACAGTTTCAATAATACCCCGATAATAATGATAATGATAATTTTGGTCACAATAGCCGTGATATGAAATTTTCATATCGTTACATCCCTACTTGTACTTTTCGAACTGCAGAGGTGGCTGACCTCACCCTGCCTGCACCACTAGAATGTACATGTAGTTTTCAGATCAGCACCAATAACCAACTATACTCACACAGGTTCAGGCTCAGATCTATATTGAATTACTCCCTCACTTATGTTTGTCTCTTTCTGTTTTTGAGTGTTTGTCCTAATTAGCAAGTTGTGAACTTGAACAGTCTGTTCTAATCTCCAGTGGAGTTAGCTGGCATGAGCACACTCAGAATAAGTTGTGCATCGTCGTCCTCCTCCTGTCCTCTTCATTCCTTCATCCCTCCATCCTTCCCTGGGCCAAATGGTATCTCCATAATTGTTCAATTATTCAGCAAATCTCCACACTGACATCTGCCATAGTTCAAACTATTTGCTGTGCAGATGTGTGTGTGTGTGTGTGTGTGTGTGTGTGTGTGTGTGTGTGTGTGTGTGTGTGTGTGTGTTGCCATATTTCAAACTACTTGGTGGTCCAATCAGATGCCACAGCCCTGATACATGTTTCAGTGCATGTTTGTTTAAAATATCCTGTTCAAATTTACATCAAACTAATTAATCCTAATCCAGGACATGGATTTGGCCTCATTAGCTGCTTATCAACAGTTTATTAACAGTTAGTACATAAGGCTTCCAAGCAACCAGATGTTACTTTGAACATCAGGAAATCTGTGAGTGCAAAGCTGTTTCATTTACAGATGGACAAAAATAATTTGCTTGCAGCTCCATGCTCTACAGACTGGATCAGAGCTGTTTTACTGAATGCCTACTTTGTACTGACTAAAAGTTTCAAAGTCAAAAAGTTGAACTAAAGCTATTGAAAAATGGATGTTCTTCTGCCAGAGTTTGGAATGTTTTCATTAACTCTCAAGGTTTCTCTCTTGGCTGCAGGAAAGAGTCATCATGAGGCCTTAGCTTCCGTTTTCAATGCCCAGAGTATAGACACAGCGCATAATCAACTTTCAACATGCATGGTAATAAACAGAAGCCAGTGTAAGAGTTAAGACCTGAAATTAACAAGATGGGTCAAGTGATATTGTTAAGTAGCCAAATCCATAGTTAGAGGTGGTTATAGCAGCTATAGTGTACAAACTGATTTACTAACAGTGCACACTAAGGGCTGCATCTTTCAAACGTGCAAAATAGTGCATCTGCATCTGCATCTAGTTAGTATGTTTGACACAATGAATATGTAATATGAGGCATTTATGTTTATGTTTATGTTTACGCATTTGGCAGACGCTTTTTTCCAAAGCGACTTACAGGGGAAAACCAATTAAATCACTCAATCAATCAAATTTTATTTATATAGCGCCAGATCACAAAAAAGCTATCTCTTGACATTTTATATATAGAGTTGGTCAAAACCAGACTCTAAGTCAATTCTACAGAAACCCAACAGAATCCTCCAGGAGCAAACACTTGTGACTGGTGACAGTGGCGAGGAAAAACTTCCCTTTAACAGCAGAAACCTCGAGCAGACCCAGACTGAGGAGGATGGCCGTCTGCCTAGACCAGTTGGGGTTAAAGAGAGAGAGTAGAGAAGGGGAAAAAGAGAGAGCGATAGAGATAGGGACTGGGGGAGAGGGGGAGAAGGGGGGAGTAGGGGGAGACACATGGAGGCGGTTGAGGATAAGTGAGTGGTGATGATGAGGGCAGGGAAGAGGCCGGACCACCGCAGCAGGTCCAGAGATAATCGTGAAAGAATCTGTGGTTGTCCTGGGAAAAACCTTATTAGAATATTTAAAATGGAATGTTTGAAAGTGCTAGGACAGGAGGTGCTCTCGGAAGAGCTGGGTCTTCAGGAGCTTCTTGAAGATAGGCAGGGATGACTCTGTTCTTGTAGCACTTGGTAGAGCGTTCCACCAACGTGGAACGACCCATGAAAAGAGCCTGGATTGTCTTGTACAAGGTCTGGGGACCACCAGACTACGTTCCCCAGACGAGCGGAGTGGTCGTGGGGGCGACATAAGCTTTTATTAGTGCACCTAAGTAGACAGGAGCAGACCCACGGAGAATTTTGTAGGCTAGGATTAAAGATTTGAATTTGATGCGGGCAGCTATGGGTAGCCAGTGTAACTCAATGAGTAAGGGGTGACATGTGCCCTTTTAGGCATTTAAACGCAATTGTGTGTGCTGGGAGGAGAAAATGTAATTATACTGCTTTAACACACGTGAAATGATGATCAAACCCAAAAGGAATTTTGCTCATAGAAACTGCGCCTGTATTTAACACATCTCAAATGGAGGTGCAAACGGTTTGGATGTGTAATCGCAGACATGGAAGTGGTTATTGTCACAAGAAGGAGACATCGAAACTATTAAACAAGACGCAGAGAACGCATTTTTCACCCTTGTGTGAACATTTTTGGAATGACGGAAGAAAAAATAATTGAGACATATGCCCCCACATACACACACACACACTTTAAGGGATTCTTTTCTACTTTGTCTGATGGTTGTGATTAAAAATACGCACCGACATCAGGCTACAGTGTGACAAAATGATGTGTACCTGACAGGCATTCAATCCAACAACCCCCACAAAACTCCTCACAATGTTACATGTCTGTGCGTCTGGATCATTTTCTTCAGTTTCCAGTGTGTGGTCTCCATGATGACAACCAGTAGCAAACGCAAAATCCTCATTTAAATTGGGCGGTCTCTTTGCACCTGTTGTCAATTGCTCAAACAGTCTTAGTAAATCACCCTCAAATCGCAGTTCAACCCCACGCACAAAATTATAGATTGCGCACGCAAATTAGTACATGCAAACATGGATCTTAGTAGATCTGACCCTTAGTGTATGAAGACCAGGGTTCCTGCCCATTTCATGCTATGCTATTTTTGCATTTTCTCTCTTTTTCTTATCTTAGCCCTCCCCCAAACCCTTTCTATAACCTTAACCAAGTTATTATATGCCTGAGCTGTGCACAAACATAACCATGGTATTGGCATTTTTTGGACCCTTTGTGTAGTTTCCCCATCCAGTCTTATCTCCACACTTAATGAACACTGGGCAAGTGCTGTGAATGGGTCTGACACCCTCCACGATTATTCTGAAATTGGGAGGGGGGGGGGGGGGGGGGGGTTGTTCTCTGGGTTGTTTTGGCTAGTTTTTGGGTGGAGCTAAGTGAAGCACGCTACAACAGGGTATTTACAAATAGTGTTGTTAGAGAGGATTTGGTGAAACATGCAAATGTGGAATTAAATGACTAAATTCCCACAAAATAAAGCACAACACTATGTATGACTGACAGTTAGTGATTCGTCATTGTAGCAGTACTAACGACTTACTGTTTACTGGATTAATTAGGTGACTGTATAAGTCAGTGTGAATTATATGGTCTATGGCAGCGTTTGTTAACATTATCTGAACAAAGCCTCACCAACGGCATCATGAACCTCCTACCGTCCCCACTATCCCCAAAAAATATTGGATGGGGGGAGGGGGGGGCTACCTTATGGTAAAAGTAGCGCACATGATTTGGCTCTATTACATGACGAACCTCAATCCATAAGCTTGGGCGGGGGGGGCTCTGTTATATGTAGGGGTACCGCCCCCCTGGCAAACACTGTCATAGTCCAACCGCTTGCATTTCAACATGGGGGGGGGGATCTGCTGCATCTCCTTTGTACTAATAGCCAGTGAGTTTGTGGTTTTTCGTGAGGTTTTTTTTTTTGTTTTTTTCACTCCTGCCACCCCACCCCCACCCCGCCCCCGAGACCCACTGGTATACGGTAACATCAGGTAATGTAGCCGGTGGTTCAGATGAAGATTTCACTAAGAGGATTGGCTTCCTTCAGAGTGAGCCCCTAGTGGACATTCAGAGAAGTGCAGTTTTTGACACTTCTGTGTTAGCTAGATATTTTAGCCCTGGAGGACTCTGTCCATTTATTATTTCTTCTGACTTTATATCTGGAATAAAATGGAAAAGCTCTGGGTATGAAAGACATATTTTACAGTTAAACAGATACACATTATCGTCATTAATCCTTTGGGTTCACTTCATAAAGCTGCTATCATTAACGTAAGCGTTTATGTGAATAAGTTAGGAACATTTTGTGCCATGTTTTGTTCAATTCAAGTGAAAGGAACTTTGTGTTTTCTATCACTTGTTGGAAAAGTGGTTTAAAAAATCCCAAACCACACAGACGTTCTTCTAAACACATTGTCCCAGTCACATGAGATCATCTTCAGACTGCGCTGTGAACACTGGCAGTACTTTCCCACCCTTTTATGTGTGCAGAGATTCTTATTTCCAACATTCTGCAAAGTGCACTGGATGTTATTCTCAGCTCCAGCTGCACACTGAGTCACATTCAGACAATACATATATTTTTGTATATTAACTTTTCAAAATGCAGCTGGGAATGCTAATTAATAGCACCATTGCACAACCTGATTCTCAGGTCTGACAACAGAGAAGCTGTTAGGGAATTGGTATCATTCTAGTCTTTTCAGTGAGGTTCAAAGCTTTTGCTTCAGCTGAATTCACGCCCTTATTAACCGGATGTCCATTGGGATTTCCCAGCAGATGTCAGCTTTCAAAATCTGTTTTATCACCAGGATGCAGCTCCGTGGTTGTACTTGTGTGTGTGCATGTGTGTTTGTGCCAGAGTGTCAGAAGGCATTGTCGCGTCTGTGAAAGCGTGAAGCGTCCACTTCCTCTGTGAGATACTGACATGAGTGCCCGTTCATTTGTTTAGACGTCCGATCTTCCACGCATTAAAAGAGATGGTGGGCACACACCCGCCTGTCATATGCTTCATTTAATGTAATTAGCTGTTTGTCCTCTTCACAGATTGTCAGTGTGGGGAAACATGTCAAAGGCTACCATTACATCATGGCCAACCTGGTAAGTTATCCGGACCCGTCCTCTGATGGCACTTCTCTGTATGTTCTGTCTCTTCCTTCCTTCTTCTGTGTTTTATGCAGCGTTTGTTCAGTCAGTGCATGTTACTGTGACTATGTTGTGTCCCATTGTGGCTGTTTGGTTGTTGTAGCACTGCCCCAATCAGCCATATTTTTTAAAAGTTTATTCCATAATTTTGACGTGATGCTAAGTACATTAATGTATGTCTCAAGTGGAACAAAATAAAGGAACCATTTTTTAAATCTTCTGTCATCCACCAAGCCACTACTGACCCAGTTTAGGGTGGGCTTACATTTACATTACACAACCCAGATGTTCACTTACATATGAAGTCTAATGCATGATAGATTAATCTTAAATGAAACAAACAATGACATTAGAGTATAGTTATAGTCAAAATTCACTAGTAAGTGGCCTTAGGGTGTTGTGGAGTTTGTAGAATTGTTGTTTTTACCACAAGACCCAACAGTCTATAAAAGTCACAGGTACCAATTCAATGAAATTGCAGATTTCTCAGAATTTGAACATC
Organism: Sphaeramia orbicularis; assembly: GCF_902148855.1. Classification (NCBI taxonomy): domain Eukaryota; kingdom Metazoa; phylum Chordata; class Actinopteri; order Kurtiformes; family Apogonidae; genus Sphaeramia; species Sphaeramia orbicularis. The sequence goes on along the minus strand of NC_043970.1, from coordinate 2,548,623 downwards.
GGTGAACACAAGTGATATACAGAAACTGAAGCAAACTGTATTGCATAGGCCTTATCAACTTTATATTTGTGTCAATGTACATATTATAGCTTTCTTGCTGATTGTAGCAACACTTTCTATAACCCAATACCCCCTTGAGACGCAGCAATGCATATGTGTCCTCTGGAGTGTCACAGGTTTACTTTTTAAGAAATGTAAAGGATATTCCATAAAATAATTAAAAATGTATCTGAAAAACTGGTGCCTTTTGCTGTTTCCAATCAAGACAATTATTCAGTGTAAAAAAGCCAAAATCTGATAGATTTCACATCAAACCTCAACTAAAGTTTTAGTGTTATGGTAATACACTGGGTATCCACACACTGGAAGGTCAGTGATTTGACCCCCTGACCCCTGTCCACATGTTGAAGTGGCCTTATTATCCCCACGGGACTGTTTCACCCATATGTGAATGTGTGCCAACGGGTGAATGTGATGATAAAGTGCTTTAAGTACCGTTGATGTACAAAGGTCCTGTCTAATCGCAAATTCATTTAACCATGTTGCTTTCAATGTTATTACAACAGAATACAGACTGCTGAAACTGTCCTCAGGACTGATTTGACAAATGAGTTCAATCCAGGGCCGGATTTAGACTTGGTGAGGCCACTGAACTACATAAAGCCCCCCTTTTTAAATGACACCAACTGGTCTCAGAAAGCTTTAAAATATATATGCCTTTGAATTATATGAAAGATTGAAAATATATTGCCTTTTAATGTGAATTAATAATATTCAGTAATAAAGATTGTGTTGTAAAATCACAAAAATACATATTAAAGAATCCTCTAAGTTACAATTTTTTTTCCGTTTTTGATTTACAAAAGCAAAATCATTGATTATGTCACCAAAATATATGCTACACAGCTTGTGGCTTCTTATGCACATGATGCTAAGCGCAGACAATTTTTCTTGAGACAAAGTTGCTTTGAGTTCATTTTTTATTCGCTTTAGCTGTGAAAATGATGAATGAATCATGAATTATCAATAGGCTGCTTACATACAGAACATTGATACTAAATATTACACATCACCTGTAATTCAGCTTTCTAGTCAACACAATTATAGATGATTCATTTGCAAAATTAAAATTTTAAGACAACACACTGGCCCTGCAGATTGTGAGGTCCTAAACTGTAGTTTATTTAGCTTGGACCTAAATCTGGCACTGGTTACATCACAGCTAACACCATCCAGTTTTTCACCTGCTCCCATTTACTTCACATATATTTACAAGTTAAAACAGCATATTTTAAAGGCTCTTGCACTGTATGTCTTGGTTTCCAATCCAGTGACCCATCACCATCTATAGTCTGGCTTTTGGACCACTGTGTCTGACTGCATTACAACTGCTGTCACTTTACCACGTGAGCCTTCGTCCCAGCGCTCAGACCAGGACTGTTCTTTGTCCTTGTTGCTCTTCTAGGGTTTTAAAGACATCAACTTGGAGCGCTTCATGCATGGAGGAGCCAATGTGACGGGCTTCCAGCTGGTCGACTTCAGTAACCCCATGGTCATCAAACTGATGCAGCGCTGGAACAAGCTGGATCAGAGGGAGTACCCCGGCTCAGATGCTCCACCCAAGGTATGTCATGTCAAAATCACAACAGGGCCAGTGGCCCAAAAGCAACAATAACCTCACAGGTATGAATTTTCAACACTCAGAGATAGGGATGGGAATTCAGATCCAGTAGCTCAGTTCTTAGGAATCATTAGTCTGTTTGCTTAATGATTCTGCTTCAGAAGCCTCTAAAGTGTGTTTGCATTTAACCAGTAAAAACAACACTAGGACCATTTCCAACAGTTGCAGAGCTTCCATCACGACAAAGGAGGAAATACCTCCAACTTAGGGGTGGGTGATATAGCAAAAATATCATGTCACAATTATAAAAGAAAAAAATCACAATCTCAATTTTATCACGATTCTTTACATCGATCTTTTAGACTAATTTGCAAGTTTCTGAACAGTGCAACCAAACAATTTCCCTTTGTAAAAGACAGCCCTAAAAGAAAAAAAAATAGAACTGACAATTTAGACCAAAGAACCTTCCAGAACATTTTTAATTTAAATAGTTTGTGCAATTTTGCCAACATGTGCCAAGAACATAAACATACTAAAATATAAACAACACTCTGATTAAGTGCACTCTTGAACATTAAAACTAAACTGCACTTGGGTTTGAGGTGGCTTTCAATAAACATGAAAAGTGAAAAAAAAAAAAAAAAAAAAAAACTCAGAACAAAATATCTATGAAGAAATGCCTGTTTCAGATAATCCTCCAGGCTTACAGAACAGGTGGCTGGTAGCTCTGGTTTTTCTACTGGTACTCAGTGTATTGGGTGGTCTGGGATGGAGGAAGAAGTCCAAACGAGAAGAAGAAGAATCCAGGCACTCCATAAAAGGAATCACTGTGGAACATATGTGCTCCTCTTCTCATAGAGTGCCTTTACTAAATATTTGTACTAAAGTTGTTTGCTTTTGTTTAATCCACCTGTTGGCTCTGGCTGTGGTGTGGCTGCTCTTCTAGTTCAGTTTGACTCTCATACTGTTTGGATGCTGTCCTTTCAGGTTCATAGTGTTGACATACGTTATCTAAGAGTAGCCCGACAGACCTGTATGTGGACTCACCTCATATATATGCTCGGATATGCTCAGGCCCGTTTCATGGGGGAGGGGGCAAGAACAAACATCCCGCCACCTCAAATAAACTTTACGAAAGTAGGGAAAAGGAAAATGAGCTGCACAACAGCAGGAGACTTAAGCCTTAAGTTTCACTTTAACTTCCTACGATCGATGGTGTGCGCATACCAAGGTATTATCATTAACGAAAACTAATGAAATGACGAAAACTAGAATTGTAAAACATTTCTTTAACTGAAATAAATAAAACTATAATTCAAAGAAAAAAATGAGAAGTAACTGAAACTGTATTGTGTGTTTACAAAACTAACTAAAACATATAAAAATTATGGATAAAATTCCCTTCGTTTTCGTTCTTTGTCAATACTGGATTGATATGAAATCGATTTATTTCCCTCAAGCAATTTTAGCTGCTGGCACAATATGATATTTAAGGGTCCCGTCACTTGTGTTCACTTGTGCTTTCCATTCGTCTTCTGGTCCCCACTCTACCTGGAAACATGGAGATTAAAGTTGGGAGAAAGCAGCAGAGTCCTGTCTGGGATTTATTTGAATACGACGGTTTTTGAAGAAGATAAAACATATACAAAAACTAAAACTAAACTAAAACTAGAATTTAGAAAATAACAAAAAACTAATAAAAAACTACCAAACCTGCTCTGAAAACGAATCAAAACTAACTGAATTAGAGAAAAAAAGTCCCAAAACTAAATAAAACTAAATTAGAATGAAAAATCCAAAACTATTTTTACCTTGGCGCATAATTATTGTGGGGTACAGTACATACGGCATGGAACCCCCCCACCTCCATAACCCCCTCGGTTCCACGATCTCTCTGTGTTTTGTCAGATCATCAATAGGTTCTAATCTTCATGATCTAATATCGTGCATATCTACACACCCCTACTCCAGCCTGCACAAACATTTAACCACGCATCCAATAAACTGCACCAATGGAAGCATCTTTGATTGGCTGCTTAGTAAAGAGGGCGGTGACTCTGGAGGAGGAACCTACCAGCAAGTTGTCCTCTGTCACAGCCACTACATTAAACTCCTCCATTTCATCTTGATACTGTTAATGTTAGCATCATTTCACTGTCAACCTCTTTACTATTGTTCTGAATAAATTCCATGTCATATAATTACATTTAGACGATGACGAGGCTCAGAGGCTGCAGCAGGTAGATGTAACACACCTTTACCTACGCTTTTATAAGCCTGCAGGAGGTTTGTTCAAATCCATGCAAAATGTTACTGAATATTGACATTAAAGACGAGTTCATTCCATAATCTAATGGGAATCGATAGGGAACAAATCCATAAGTGACATCGATAATGGAACTGGAATCACCAAATTCTTATTAATTCCCATCCCTACTCAGAGCCATTGAGCATGAAACTGCAAACTATGCTAAAGGGACTGCTGAAACTATGGCTTCTGTTGTGTGTCACCTGTGTAATTGAACATTTAGCTCAAAGTAATTAGAAGAATATCTGAAACTAACATCAGACTAACTGTAGAAAGAAGTAGGTGGGAACTATTTTTGTTTTTAAAGCATCAGCGTCAGTAACTCTGGAGGAGAAAGCTATGCGCTGGAGCCGGGTTTGGTAGTTTATTGGTTTTATCTACTGTAAACTGTCTCAACAAAAGGACTGTTACCCCTACCTGTACTAAGTAGTGTTCTAATGAGTGCAACTCAAACCTAATTATGACTGAAACACAATGTACCGATAAACTGAATAATTAAATTAAATTAAATAAACTGAATAATTAAAACGTTCATGAACTTTGAACTTTGACAAAAAGTTTTCTAAAGAGGTCTAAAAAGTCATCAAATCTAGTGAAAAAAATGGCCAGGATGGACAAAACCAATGAAGGCAGATTGGTAAAGTGAGGTGTTACCCATGAACAGACAGGAAAGATAATAAATAAAAATAAATCCAGAAGGACTCTTTGCTGTAACTGAATTCACTCAGTCGTGCTGCTAGTTTTGTATCAATTTTTGAACAAAAATTAGCAAAAAGTGTCAGACAATGTTGAATTTATGGTTATGCGCTTTAAACGAGTCCTAACAGGAATTCCTCTGTAATATAAAGCCACTGCTAATATGGGTCAGAGTAGCATATGTGTTGAGCTCAGACCCACAGGTTTCATTTCTAAGCTAATGGTGGCCAGTGTTGCACACTGCTGCTAAGGTAGAGAGGCGTTGAAGAACTCAGAGGTACGATAAGGATTTGGGGTAAAAAAAAAAAAAAAAACAACATAGGATTATCAGGGATATGGGGAAATAAGATTTACATTTACAAACTACCTTTAGTGAACATCAACAAATAATTGGCTTCCATCACAAAACAGATTAAATCACAAACTTCACACAAGCCTATGAGCACGTGCACATATTACAACCCTAATATTTAAACCTCAGAATCAGCTCCACATGGAAAAGAATTAAGTGAATTTACTTGCTTACTAAATGAAGAACGTGGGTCATCTTCAAACCTTTCCTAACAATTTTAACCCTTTGGAGTCCCTGAACGTGACCAAATCCAACCAATTCAAGGTGATGTATCAGCAGATGGCGCTTTCACTCAGATGTCAGAGTAATACTGGGAGGTCAGATGTGTTGAAAGGCCAAGTAAAACATACACCCATAAGACACCATTGAAATGAATATTCACTAATATTGTCATGTCATATTGGGGCAGAGAGAGGGTAAAAACAAACCTCTTCAGGAAGTGTTTGCATGGGGAAAAACTAAAATAAAACAAAAAATAAAAACATTAGTGGAAAAGTGAACTACATCAACAATCAGATGTGTGTCATCTTGTGACACCTACTTAGTGTGTATAGTTTTGTGAGTTTTAAAAATTGTTCATTGAACATGTTCGTTTCATTATATTTTGAGACCAGAATGATTATCGCACACATATATGTATATGTGTGTGTGTGTGTGTGTGTGGTGTGTATATACATATATATATATATATATATATAGATATATATATATATATATATATATATATATATATATATATTCTTAGTATTATTATAAATGCATTTTATTCTAAATTTGTATGTAATGTTATTTTCTAAATTGTAATTATGTTTTGGAGGTTTTTAATTTTTATGTTCATTCTATAACAATGGTTCTTTCAACATGTTTTTGGTGATAAACAGAAAAGAATCTAACTTTCCTACTCAGATTTCATGTTTTTTATATGTGAGGTTCAGTGTTTTAATACAGCATGTTATTAAAAAAAAAAAAAAAAAAGGTAAGGGTGTGCGGAACAAAATGATACCAAACAAGGCAATGAAAGCTGTTTTTTAATGAGAAGCATAAAGGCAAAATCCAAAGTATTGAAAAATGGTCAAAATCCACTCAGACTCCTAAGGATTAAAGTTTCAGTAAAATTAACTGAATCCAAGAGCAGAAGTGAAGCTGATGGTCTGAGTTTGAACCATGAATGGCAGCCATGGAAACAACAGACGTGCAAAAACCTCTTCTAATGATAAAGAATATAAAGAAAAACTAAACCATGCAACACATGATCATACGGACACGTACAGCCAAACATGCATTATCAACAACAGCGATCTGCTGTGCTCCCTCCAGCTCTGACAGACTGACCTAGTTCAGACGTACCCATGGAGAGTGGCACCGAGGCCAAACTGCATGTCCAACAAAGATTCTGTTTGTGATGCAGTGGAGTGGAAACAGTGTGAGTCAAACACTGTTTGTGTTCTGTGTGTCTGATGGACTGAGGTGGTTCCAATTAAAAGTTTACATCAACCGGCCATATCGTGTGTGTGTGTGTGTGTGTGTGTGTGTGTGTGTGTGTGTGTGTGTGTGTGTGTGTGTGTGTGTGTGTGTTGATGGTATCTATACAGTATGTGTGTTTATCCCTGCTCCTTTCTTGATAAATTGCTCTCTCTCCTGGAAATCCACTCAGACTAAATGACTGCCCACTGCGTTTGTCCACAGCCTGAGTCACAGTTTTTCTTCTTTCTTCTTATATTAACTCCACCTTCTCCTGGGGCCCATTGACTCACATTGGAAATGAAAGGACTAATGTTCTGCCTTTTGTTTAAGAGGTCCAGGTATCAGCGGGTAGTCCAGATTACTGTGCTCTATGTGGTCTTTAGAGACAAATGCAAATCAGGCAGGTGGAAGTGCCAGACCACCTCTGCATTTCAGTACAATGTCATCGATTGGAGTGGACTCGGCTGTTCAGCAGTGTTTACATTACTTCTCTGAATCGTCACTAGCATCTTCTGTTTTGCTTTATAATTAAATAGTTTTGGAGTAGTGCTCAATGATTTCTAATTTATACAAAGTTTGCGTACTAACTGAGTGACCTCAATGAAAAACAGTAAAATAGTCCCAGTATAATGGATTGTGTCCTTGGTAATAGTCATTGTTAGTCATTGTCTCTTCAACCACACTGCAGCCAATATAATACATACAGCCTGGAAGAAAGCGCCACCTGGGATTAAGTCAGCAAATAGTTCAGATTCTTCCAGTGAATACTTTCTGCAGTCATTAATGTGTTTCATATTTAACCCTTTAACTGATGCACTGAGTAGATTCTCCACCTCCAGTTTAATAGAAGCATAAAGACTGGACTGAGGTTAATGGAAAGGTCATGTGGTCTGATGGGTCCAGACCCTGGTCCAGAGGTGGATGAAGTGATTACCCATCATGCCTAGTGCCTACAGTGCAAACCAGTGGGGGCAGTGATTACCCGTCTTGAAAGTTACAATGAAATATCTTCATCAATGAACCTTTATTGTGTGAGGAAAACGAGATGAGCGTAATGAAAATGGTGGTCGTGTGACGATAACTATAATTAAATATGTAAAGCAATATTGTTGACTAATAAAAACGAGGCTAAATATAGTTTACAAAACAAAAACTGTGATAAAATGTCTCTTCATTTTCGTTAATGAGACGAGACGAATTGGCGATATAATCTTTAGTTGCATTACTGCAGGTGTGTTGTGAAGTTGTGAGGTCCGCAGGTTACCAGACGTTTCGCACCCAGGCGGTTTGCACCTGAAGTCTGGATGTTTCACCTTTCATCTCATGCCCCAAATGTCCAGGGTCCAAAAAGACCTGCTCCCGGTCCGGATCCACACGGTAGAGTACTGCAACCCAAACCAAGCCAGACTGGACCTGATGGGACGAGCTGGGTTTGGACACAACTGTGTCAGGCACGGTTTGGACAGAAATATGCAGCCTGAGCCGGGCTTTACCACAGGCTTCTCCAGATGTAGGCTATTTGTGCAGTACAGTGACGGACCAAAGACTCACTACACTTACCCTCATGAATATTCATACAGAAATGGTAATTAACAGCATATAATGTATTTGTGAGACCATAAGAATGATAAGATAACCTTTTTTGAACTAAAATGGGTTTAACTCAAAGAAAATGTTGGTTTTGTCTAGACTATATTGACCAGATTAAATAGAACTGCATGACTAAAAAGAGACTAAAATACAATTTTCAGTGACTAAAACAAGACTAAATGTCATCAGCTTTCGTCGACTAAAACTAGAGGAAAATAGTCATGTATTATTCTGACTAAAATACGACTAAAATGCTCAGAGTTTTAGTCGACTAAAACTTGACTAGATGAAAAAACTATGAATGTGACTAAAACTAATAAAGACTGAAATGAGAGTCTGGCACAAAGACTAGACTAAAACTAAAATTAAAACAGGCTGACAAAAACAACACTACCTACAGTACAAGCCTGTGGGGGCAGTGATTACCCATCATGCCTAGTGCCTGCAGTACAAGCCAGTGGGGGCAGTGTTATGATCTGGGGTTGCTTCAGTTGTCTAGCTCTCGGTTCAGCAATGTTATGTGTCCAAAAAACGGATGGAAATAAAAGTTGTAACATTGTATGAACTTATCGAAACCATGCCTTGACCTTCAAACGTGTGTGTGGGACTTCTTTTACCAGTCTGAGTTTTTGGCAAATGAAGGGAAAGTTTTGTGTGCTGCAAGATTTTCATCCAGAACAGAAGTATTTTCTAAGAACAAAAAAAATTCTTCTTCAATGGCCTTAGACCCTAATATTTTGCTAATACTCAGAATAAGTCAAACTGGTTGTTGGGCTAGTTCGGTTTTATTTAAACCACAGACAATATGTAAAAGTAGGACCAATGGCCCTGTAGCTTACCGGCCAAATTCAAAGCTTTGGGAAATGTATCTAGATGCCATTTATTCTCACCCAGTTCTGTGTATTTATTCTAGTACAGAAATAGCCCATGTTTTGGTCATATTCCAATCAGATCTATAAAAAAATTCAAATTCCAACTTGATATCATTGATACTGATTTATTGGATCAATCCACTTCCTATCTCTTATAATGGGGAAATTTCTCAAAGTCGCACCAAATCCAGAATCAGATCTGGATTGAAATAATTTCAATACCTTGTGTTGACATCATCATACAGAAGCTGTATACCAAGTCTGAAGTCAATCAGAATTGTAGTTTGGGAGAAGAAGACGATTGAATTTTTTCCCCATAAGAGCCCATGTTAAATTTTCCGTAAGTTCCCGGATCCAGAAGAAGATCCTGATCAGCATGTGGTCGTTATGTTTTGGTCATCTCCCCATCAGGGCTGGACTGTAGAAATTTACACTGGATATCATTTATATTTACTGAGTTATTGCATCCATCCACTTCCTATCTAATGAGGAAATTTTTCAAAGTGGCACCAAATCCAGAATCAGATCTGGATCCAAATAATTTCACTAAGTTTTATTGACATCATCATAAAGAAGCTGTATACCAAGTTTGAAGTCAATTGGAATTGTAGTTTCGGAGAAGAAGACAATTGAAAGTTTTGTAACGGACGACAGACAACGGACGACAGACAACGATGACAGACGACGACCACAGACGACCACAAACAACCACAGACGACGACCACAGATGACAACGACAGACGACAATGACGACGCCTGAGGCCGCATGATGACAATAGCTTACAGCCTATCGGCCGGTAAGCTAAAAGGTGAACACAGCCACTGTCCCGTTCCTTTGGTTTTTCAACTGTCATTTTGTACCTCGTAGAGTTGACATTTTGGTTGTTACCATGTCGGATCCTTGGAGCCATATGTGGAGAAAATGGCAGAGGTTGGGGAGCATGAGGGTTCATGAATGTGCTCATGCTAAATTCAGACATACTGAGATGGCCAAACAGTAAATTTAATTAAACATTTCACACAAATGTTTAATTAAGAATTTTCATTCAAGTTGAAAATTTAATTTGACACAAACAGGAGTTTTATTTAATGAGAAGATGATCTGAAAGTCTGTCAATCAGACATCAGAACCTCCTATTCAAACTCAAATCTTACACATACAGCAATAGTTTATAGATAGGTCACTTATTTAATGCTGACTCCAGTAAAAATAATTCATGTTGTGCTATTTTTAGAGAGAAGTTCAATATAAATCTGTGGGATCCAAGACTTTTTGGCGCAGCATTTCGTGGCCAAAAGCAGTTTAACCCTTTAAGAGACTCATGCATCGGCTTTAGTTTGGAATCACAGGCTTTGTCTCTTGCATTAGACCTATGGAACTCCTCTTGGGCAGCACAGGATGCCTTTGTGAAACAGTATCAGGGGAGGACTTAAAAGACAACAAAAGACCAAAAGACAATTCTACTTGTGGAAAAAAAAGATGCCCAGAATGTTTTCATCGACGCTTGTTTATGTCACTGTGTAGTTGAAGCTCAGTGGTTGGTGTTCTGCCGTGTAATAAGAGGAACTGACAGGAACATGCAGACAATAAAGAAAAGCCAACTTAGCACTTTTGGTGTTACATTTACTAACTTTTCATTCCACTCTAGCAACGTTTTGTTTTCAAAAGGCACCCAGCAACAAATGTAGCTTATTTTAAAATGTGTCTGTAAACTTTTCTCATCTTTTGTAAAGTGACCCAAACACTAAAACTCACCCGTTTGCTCTAAATGACACCAGATGATTTCCTGTGTCTCAGTCATATAAACCCACAGTCTGTCTGGAGATGGAAAAGTCACTGTTTCACATTCAGACACTTTGCTGGTATTTAAGGATTTTTCAGACCCTTTAGAGATTCTTTATCCAAAAAGCCACTAGTGACAAATCCATCCCCTTTTTCTGGTGTTAGTGGAGACTTTTGGAGACTGTCGTGAAAATACATATCGCTGTTTGTCTTAAACAAATCCCTGAATATAAATCAGTCCCTTTGACATTGACAGTTTTCTCTATTGTCTCTTTTTGGTCCATTTCAATTGTTCATGTAGACCACAGGTGTCAAACATGCGGCCCGGGGGCCAAATCCGGCCCGCCAAAGGGTCCAGTCCGGCCCTTGGGATGAATTTGTGAAATGCAAAAATTACACTAAGATATTAACAATCCTTTTAGTTCAGGTTCCACATTCAGAATAATTCAATCTCATAATAACATATAAATAATGACAACTCCAAATGTTTCTCTTTGTAAATGTAAGTATTTTCATGTATTTCCACTAAAACAAAGTAAAATTTTGCGAAAAATGTGGATAACCTGAAATGTCTTAAGAGAAGTAAGTACAATTTTAACAATATTCTGCCTGTTACTCAGTGTTTTGTGTATTTGTAGATCCACTGTGATCTGTAAGTTATAATGTACATGTGTAAATGCTAAACTGAGGCAGAATATTGTTGAAATTATACTTATTTTTTCAGTTTGTTCATGTTATTCACATCTTTTGAAAGGATAGTTTGTCGATGTAAACCTTTTCATAATGTAACTTTTTTTTTCGCTCTAAAACATAGAGAAAAGTTTGGAGTTGACACTATTATATATTATTATGTTATTATTTTACTGGTTCGCCCCACTGCAGACCAAATTTAGCTGAATCTGGCCCATGAACTAAAATGAGTTTGACAGCCCTGATGTAGACTGAACATTACAAATGTTCCTGTTTGACTGTGACTTGTTGTCATCCCCTAAGGGAGTAAGGATAAACATCATGTGCCCGCACTTGAAAACCCTCAGCCTTCAGTCCACGCCAAAGTTTTTGCACATGTGGACAGATGGACGGCCGATGAACTGATGCCAATGCCCTGCAGCGAGGGCCGAGGGTGAAAACCAAACCAACTGAAGAGAAAAACTAAACAAACATACAAACCAATAAATCCATAACTAACCTCAGTAACTGGTCCAGAGTGTCTCTTTTTGGTCACTTTAGCCAGTCCCCAAACCAGGATAAAGAGGACGGTTTGAACTGGGACGTTAAAAAAAACAACAACAACAATAATAATCATAATCGTAATCATAGTGTAGTTCATTTGTAGTTCTAAACATATTTAGGGTGTTTTTATTTTCACATTTTTGTCTATAACTCAGTGTTACTCCTCCGTCCTGCATCATTCATTACAATTACACGGCCATTTATAATTATGCAAATTAGGTGATGATGTCATTTAGCAACTTCCAAAGACTTTTAGGACAAAATAGATACTTTCCTTTGTGAGGAGTTGGAAACACTGAAGAAAAGAGGACGATGGACAAAGGTTCTAATAGTTTTGGATTTTTCATATAGTTTAGTTTTATTTAGTTTTGACTTTTTTTCCTCTAATTCAGTTAGTTTGAATTAGTTTTTAGAGCAGGTTTGCTAGTTTTTATTAGTTTTGTTATTTTCTGAATGCTTAGTTTTAGTTTTGTTTTAGTTTTTTTCATATCTTTTCTCTTCTTCTCTGCCGTCATATTCAAATAAATCCCAGACAGGACTCCGCTGCTTTCTCCCAACTTTAGTCTCCATGTTTCCAGGTAGAGTGGGGACCAGAAGACGACTGGAAACCACAAGTGACGGACCGTTAAATATCATATGGTGCCAGCAGATAAAATTGCTCGAGGGAAATCAATTTCATATCAATCCGACAAAGATGAAAACTAAGGGAATTTTATCCATAATTTTTATACATTTTAGTTAGTTTTGTAAACACACGATACAGTTTCGGTCAATTATTGTTTTTTTCTTTGAATTATAGTTTTTATTTATTTCAGTTAACGAAAATGTTTTTACAACTCTAGTTTTTTTGTCATTTCGTTAGTTTTCGTTAACGATAATAACCTTGCTATGGGCTCAACCTGCCACCTGATGGCAGACTTATTACAGTCTAAAACACTGACTCAGTACATGGTATAGTAAATGAGCAGTGTCATAGAGTTTAATCTGTAAAGAATCAGACAGGAACTGCCTCTTCCCCTCCATTTCTGTGAATGCTCTCGCCCCCTCCCGCAGTGACGACGCATCTTGATTGCTTCTGCGTAGACATGTAGACGTGTGTGTGGAATTCTGGGCAGACTGTAGAAGAGTAACGGGGGGGATCCAGTGCAGCAGAGCCATAATGTCACAGTAAGCAGCGGGCTAATGAATAGGATTCACCCTCGGCCGGAGGTGAAGTTAATGAACTCCTGCTAGTCGAGATAATTAATGCCAGACTGTGACTCGGCTGGACTGAACGCTCGCCTTTTTTTTTTTTTTTTTTTTTTTTTTTCCTGTGCTTGCTCTCCATGTTGCTGCCTTTCTGTCATTCAGTCGATTAGTTTTCAGCGGCGCCAGAGGTAAAGCTGTAGGGAAATGTACGGCTCATGAGGACGATAGAGTTTCATAGGTGCAAATAATCAGAGTGTTCAGGTCAAAGATGGATGAGGTGAGTTTGGGAGGCTTCCACTGAGGGGAATGTCCTTTTCTCCCACTCTCCTGTTCTATTTACATTTCCGGAAAAAAAAATAATGAGCACTGGGAAAATGCTGCCTCTGTAACAGCTGGGCCCTGCAGAACCTCTGCATGCTATCAGAGGAGGTCTTATGCAGATCACTTTTAAAGAGATCTGAGCTGCCGATATTGCATAACATTTTGTCTGTCCAGCTAAATCAGCCTTTAATTGCCCTCATACCTTTTTCCTGTAGTTTGTCCCCTGGAGCCTAAAACAGACAGAGCAGCAGGGAGGCCCTCAGGTAACAAAGACAGTCATTTACAATTCACATGCTCTTTCCCCACCGGGATTTGAACTCCTTTTAATAAATGTAATATGGGAGAATTGAACCAGAATTCATTCTACTGTGTTTTCACTGAAAGTAGTTTTTAAGGCCTGTAAATCAGGGGTCTCAAACATGCGTCTCGGGGGCCAAATGCGTCCCACCAAAGGTTCCAATCCAACCTGTGGAATGAATTTACAAAGTGCAAAAATTTTTTAGTTCAGGTTCCACATACAGACCAATATGATCTACAGTCAAAATGTAACAGCATAAAAACCTACAAAAAATAATGACTCCATATTTTCTTCTCGGTTTGATGTGAAAAAAATAATATTACATTATGCCTATAAAGAATGACAACTTCACATTTTGTCTTTGTTTTAGTGCAAAAAATAACATTTAATTATGAAAATATTTACATTTACAAACTATCCTGAAACAATAAATGTGAATAACCTGAAATGTCTAAAGATAATCAAGCACAATTTTAACAATTTTCTACCCGTTAATCAGTGTTAGGGATGTAATGATTACCGGTATAACGATAAACCACGGTAAAATTGAAGATGGTTAGTATTACTGTTTAAATTCTAATTATCGTGATAATCATGTTTGATTACCGCACTTTTAGGGGAGAAAACGCTGATGTAAAGATAAGTTTTTATGTCAGATATTTGAGTATAGTTTTAATTTATTACAATTTTAATTTTCTATAACTAACATTTGAAACCAATATTCACTTTTAAAGTCCTTGAAAAAGTTTGTTAAGCATCTGTGTGTTTTATGCAACAAATTATATACATTTTCAAATCGGATTTATATTTTTTATGTGTTTTTGTCCTTTTATGTTTTTATAGTAGGTTAAAGTGAAAAAAATAAACGCAGTTGATATAATGAAGTTGTGCTGAAAAAGTTACTAAACATGGGTATAATAAACATTTGTTTATATAGTATATAAAGGGAAAATCAAAAGGACTGAAAAACAGCCAAAATAGGCTGAGACCACTAAGGGTTAATATTTGAATGTTTCTGCAACAGAAGGTACATTTTACCAATTATTTTATTTGGTTTTTTGTTTGTTTGTTTTAGTACAACTTGGTTAAATTATTTCAGTGTGTGTATTAGTACTTTTTAAACATTTTGAGCATCATTTCAATAATACTGTGATAATAATGATAACCGTGATAATTTTGGTTCCAATAACCGTGATATGAAATTTTCATATCGTTACATCCCTAATCAGTGTTTAGTGTCTTTGTAGATCTGATCCATAATGCAGAAATGCATAACATAGAAATGATAAGTTGAGGCATAACATAATGTTAAAATTGCACTTATTTTTCTTAAGAAATTTAGATTTTTTCAAGTTATTCACATCTTTTTTGTTTGGATACTTAATAAAAGTAAGTATTTTCATAATTTAATGTTTTTTTGTTTTTGTTTTTGTTTTTTTGCACTAAAACATTTTGGAGTTGTCATTATTGATAGGTTATTATGCTATCGTTTTATTGGTCCGGCCCACTGCAGATCAAATCGGGGTGAATGTGGCCCCTGAAAGAAAATGCGTTTGAGAGCCCTGCTGTAAATAAGCCAAGTGTTCTAGGTACATGAAGAAGGATCAAAAACACAAGACAGTAGGTCCTCATCAAGGCCAGGGGCGGAATGCACAAAAAACATAAAAAAAAAAAAAGAGTTTTGCAAGAAATCAATAATCAGTGTTCGAAAAATAAGAATTGCAAAAATACAACAAGTTCGAAGCACACATGGAAACACCATCACCGATATGTTTTGACTACACAGAGTCTTCATCAGGGTCCTGTTGGGTTTTTGCAGTTCTTACTTTTTAAACATTGATTTTCTTTTTAACGCTTTCGTTCTGGGTACATGTATACTGAATTAATTTAGGCTTTACTTACAAGTCATAACAGCAGGACTCAAAATGGGTCACTAGGGTGTTTTATTGGGTCAAACTGAGTAAATATGAATCAATAATACGAGATGTGAAGTCATTTTCCTGATATTAACAGAAGAGGAGAGTTTATACTTAGTGACCTCATGTGTCTGTTGTATAAAGTGTGTGTAAAACAACATACAAGGTGTAAAAAGTAACGTAAAAGATGCATAATAGTACAGTGATAAAAGAACATGGAGACAGAGAAAACATAAAAAAGATGGAACCAAGTAAAAACGTGAAAATATTGTAAAATACACAACAAGACAAAAATTACATTAAATACAAAAATGATGGAAAGGCAAGACAAAAATACATAAAAAGCGATATAAGAAAATAAACTTTCAGAGATGATATTTTATGACAGTGAATAAGGCTACGTTCAGACTGCAGGTAAATGTGGTCCAAATCCAGTTTTTTCACCCATATGTGACCTGTATCCGATTTTAAAGACAGTTTGAACAGCACTAATCCGACCCAGGACACTTTCATATGCGGTCCTAAATCTGATACATATCTGATATTTTACAATGGGACTTCAGTCTGAACGGCCAGGTCGCACTTATCCAACCTTTACGTCATTGAAATGCGACAAACATCACAATTCTGCGTCCCAGGAGGAGGAGCAGCGAAAAGCTTTTACCTCCATAAACACAGGCTGTTTCTTAACATGCGTTCTTGTCTGTTCTTCAGTTCTCACGTTCTGGTAAAATGTCATCAGTCGCAACCCAAGTACTGTTCCAGTTGCAGGTTTGCATAAACCAGTGTTTTTCAACCTTGGGGTCGGGACCCCACATAGGGTCGCCTCGAATTCAAATGGGGTAGCCTGACATTTCTAGTAATTGATTAAAAATAAATAAATCAATAAATGACTAATAAAAATATGGTGAGTTGAGAGAAACAATCACGATACAACAAAGACATGACAAACTGAGTGTGAAACTGCAGCACTGTGGTTCTGTGTATCTGTCAAATGTTCACTGTGGTCAGTTTCAGATGCTGCAGCTCTTTCATAATTCATAGTTTCAGTTCTTGTTTGTTCAGTATTAATTGTCCTCCTTGTAAATCACAGCTGGACTGACTGGACAGATCCTGACCAAGGAAAATAAAATTCTCCCTTTGTGCAGTAATCTACACCTGGATTTACTGCCTCTGTCCAGAAAATATACATTCTATAGACTAAATGTGTCTAAAATTAACATTTATTTGCAAATAGTATAGCAAACTATTACATGATCAAAAACAAATTAATTTTAGCCAAAAAAAACGAAAAAAAAAATCTTCGTTTTGAATGTCTGGGGGCACCAGAAATTTGTGATGTTAAATGGGGTCATGAGTCAGAAAAGGTTGGGAACCACTGGCATGAACCAAGAACACATGGAATACCCGGATGTTGTTCTTGTCAGCTATCTTAAACCAAGGATGCACTGGTTGGTGACTTGTGTATACTTGGCTGGGAAATAATTCCCAATATGCAGTTCGTGCTGACTGGAGTGGGACCTGGGCGGCTGTGCCCAGCTGAACCGACGACATGTATTAGAGTTTTGAAAATATACAAAATGTATAAATGACATGTAAATACTAGTACAAATGTATTGAAATCAAATCAAGTGACATTGTGGTGATTTGAGGCAAATACGTTATGGAGCAGATGGTGGAAATACAGCAGAGACAGGGAGGAAAGTTCACAAGTACCAAGGTTATTATCGTTAATGAAAACTACCAAAATGACGAAACTAGAATCGAAAAAACCTTTTCGTTAACTGAAATAAATAAAAACTATAATTAAAGAAGAAAACGATAACTAACTGAAACTGTATTGTGTGTTTACAAAACCAACTAAAATGCACAAAATGATGGATAAATTTCCCTTTGGTTTCATTTTTGTCAATGTTGGATTGATATGAAATCGATTTATTTCCCTAAAGCAATTTTCTCTGCTGTCACCATATGATATTTAACGGTCCGTCACTTGTGGTTTCCAGTCGTCTTCTGGTCCCCACTCTACCTGGAAACATGGAGACTAAAGTTGAGAAAACAGCAGAGTCCTGTCTGGGATTTATTTGAATACAACGACAGAGAAGAAGAGAAAGAGAAAAAAAAACTAAAACTAAACTAAGCATTTAGAAAATAACAAAAACTAATAAAAACTAGTAAACCTGCTCTAAAAACTAATTCAAACTAACTGAATTAGAGGGGAAAAAAGTCAAACTAACTAAACCTAAACTATAATGAAAAATCCAAACTATTAGAACCTTGACAAATACCAGCTGTTCCAATTACACATAGACTTGTGTTCTTGGGAAGTACGTTCTCTGAGACCGTTCTGACCAAGACCCTACTCGCTGAGTTTACAAGACTGTACTCTGCGTTCTTGGTTTTGAGAAACGGCCACAGCGTGTGTCTGCGTGGTCACGTATTCCATCAGGACCTCTTTTTGTGCATGCGGATCACTTCAGGGTCGCATTCAGTTCATACTCAAAACTGATAAAAGTCGCATTTAATGTGTAATATGAACGAGCACACAAAAAAACTGGATTTCACCAAAAACTCCGAATTGTGCATGAAGACTTGCTGTCTGAACATAGCCTACGTCGGTGAATCAGTGCCAGTCCAGGATGTGTTCTGTAAGTTCAGTTATGAGGTGGAAGAGCTGGAGGTCTGTCTGAAGGCGCTGCATTCACCAGTCTGTCTGATTCCCTCCTCAGTATACCTCAGCGCTAACGTACGACGGTGTGATGGTGATGGCCGAGGCCTTCAGGAACCTGCGTCGGCAGAAGGTGGACATTTCCCGAAGGGGGAACGCCGGCGACTGCCTCGCCAACCCCGCTGCCCCGTGGAACCAGGGCATCGACATGGAGAGAACCCTCAAACAGGTGAAAGAGACCAGGACACATCCCACTGGACAGAACAGATGAGTCCCAATGACAAACGCAACCGCCTCAGGGAATAGACACATCCCTCCAATGACATTATTGTCCCACAATTCAATACAAAGTGGTGACGGAGACGATGTTCATAACCCCTAACGTCAAACGTATCATATTTGACACATGAGTTTTGAAGCCCTCTACCTAATTAGTGTGATATTTAAAACCTGATGTATATAATAGATACATACAATACACAGATAATCCACCAGGGGGAGGAGTTCATTCACCAGAGGCCTTTCCAGTGACACTACAAGACTGTCATTAATGAGGAGGGAGGAAGAACTGGGACAATTTTGAAAAGGAATTACCAATTTGTTAGACAAGTTTGTGTTTCATTGTTGTTGTTTGTTCAACAATAATAATATTTGAGTATTGAGACCTGATGTATCAAATATGATACAAATTGAAACTCATACATGGAAACTGATATTTTAAAAGAACATTTAATGGGTTGTTCAGAAGGACCAGTAAAGGCTCCAGATTCAAAGAACTGGAATTTCTGTCAATGATTTAATGGTTCCAGCTTTACAGGGTTAATGGGGTTTTCAAATCTGTGGTTAGAAATGTTGAACCTTTTAACATCCAGCCAGTAGTTTCTCTACCTATGATGCAGCACCTAAACCACATTCCTAAAACTAATGAGTATCAGAACTACACATCTAATGGCTGCATTTGGTCCCCTTTGAACTTCGTAAGATTTTTTTTTTTTTTTAGATGATTTTCTAAATTTTTGTTCAAATACAGGGGTTGGACAAAATAATGGAAACACCTTAAAAAATCAACAAATATAATATTATGGTGTAGGTCCGCCTTTTGCGGCAATTACAGCCTCAATTCTCCGAGGTATTGATTCATACAACTTGTGAATTGTTTCCAAAGGAATTTTAAGCCATTCTTCAGTTAGAATACCCTCCAACTCCTTTAGAGACGATGGCGGTGGAAATCGACGTCTTACTTGAATCTCTAAAACTGACCATAAATGCTCAATAATGTTGAGGTCTGGGGACTGTGCCGGCCATACGAGATGCTCAACTTCTTTAGAATGTTCCTCATGCCATTCTTTAACAATTCTAGCTGTATGGATTGGGGCATTATCATCTTGAGGTGAAGGTGTTTCCATTATTTTGTCCAACCCCTGTATATAATCATAAAAATAAAACAATCAAGCTAAATTTGGTCATTTCATTGAAAACCTCATCTTTTCTTGCTTTCGGATATTTCATCCAGGTCTTGGACAAACTTTGAAAAAGTACTAGAAGGGAAACTGTAATGTGGATTCTTTTTTTTTTTTTTTTATCTTTTTTTTTTTTAAATAAAATTAGGAACTGCCTGTTGCAAGCTAGTATATTATGTAATGAGTAAATAAGCAGGTGTTGCTTGTGTCAAAGCCTGTATGTCTGTGTTCTCCCATGTTGCAGGTCCGGCTGCAGGATTAACAGGTAATGTCCAGTTTGACCACTATGGCCGCAGGGTCAACTACACTATGGACGTGTTTGAACTGAAGAGTAATGGACCAAGACGGGTAAAGCATCACACCACACTGCTTCACTCCCTTCAAAATTCACCCTCATTTATTACTTTAATGGCCGTGCATTTACACCAACTTAGCACTTTTGTTTCTAGTTTTAGCAACTTTTCAACCTACCCTAGCAACATTTCTTCAAAAGCACCGAGCAACAATTTTAGCTACTGTTAAAATGTGTTTGTAAAGTTCTATAATGTCGTGTAAAGTGACTCAAACACTAAAACTCACCCATTTTCCTGTAGATGACACCAGATGATTTCCTGTGTCTCAGTCATATAACCCACAGTCTGTCTGGAGATGGAAAAGTCAGTGTTTCACACTTGGACACTTTGTTGGTGTATTTAAGGATTTTTCAGACCCCTGTAGAGACTCTTTATCCAAAAGCCACTAGTGACAAATCCATCCCCTTTTTCTGGTGTTATTGGAGACTTAGAGACTCTGACGTGAAACATATTGTGGTTTATCTAAACAAATCACTG